>NC_134403.1:233402870-233560370 GCF_038048845.1 Mixophyes fleayi
GATTAGTTTGACATGACCTATCCCTCACAAATCCATGTTGATTCCTACTAATAATTTTATTGCGCACCAAGTAATCCTGAATACTATCCCTTAAAATACCTTCCAGTAGTTTACCCACTATTGATGTCAGACTTACAGGTCTATAATTCCCTGGTTGTGATCTCGTCCCCTTTTTAAACAACGGCACCACATCTGCTATTTGCTAATCCCTTGGTACTGAGCCTGATGAGATTGAATCTCTGAAAATTAAGAATAGCGGTCGAGCTATTTCCGAGTTTAACTCCATAAGAACCCTTGGGTGTATGCCATCTGTACCTGGAGCTTTATTTATCTTAATATTTTTCAGTCGCCTTTAGACTTCTTCCTCTGACAACCAAGTATTAATTAATGGTATGTTTCCATTTTTATGTATTACTCCTACCATTTGTTCCTCTCTAGTAAATACTGAAGAAAAGAAAGTGTTTAATACCTCTGCTTATCAATTCACCCATCTCACTTCTTAGGGGTCCTATATTATCTTTTTTAATCCTTTTGCCATTTATATACTTAAAAAACTTTTTGGGGTTTGTCTTACTTTCTTTTGCAACTTGCCTTTCATTTTCTAATTTAGCCAATCTAATTTCCTTTTTGCATGTTTTATTACATTCCTTGTACCTATGGAAGGACTCCTCTGACCCTTCAGACTTAAACAATTTAAATGCACGCTTCTTCCTTTGCATTTCTTCCCTTATCTTTTTATTTAGCCACATTGGTTTAGACTTAATTCTTTTATATTTATTTCCCATAGGAATGAACTTATATGTGTATGTTTCCAACAACATTTTAAAGACAGCCCACTTTTCTTCCGTATTTTTTCCTTCAAACGCTTTGTCCCAGTCTATGCTCTTTATAGACTCCTTTAGCATATTAAAAATTGCCTTTCTAAAGCTTAAAGTCCTAGTTGATCCCTTATACCGTTGCTTCTGGAAACTAATTTCAAATGAGACCATATTATGATCACTGTTTCCCAAGTGCTCCCTTACTTGAATATTTGATATTACGTCTACATTGTTTTTTATTACTAGGTCCAGTATAGTCCGGTCCCTAGTTGGTTCCTCTACTAATTGTGACATGTAATGGTCTTTTATCGTGCTCAGAAATCTATTTCCCCTAGCTCTACCACAGGTCTCAGTACTCCAATCAATGTCCAGATAATTAAAATCCCCCATAATTAAAATTTGACCTAGTTGTGTAGCCTTCTCAATTTGCTGTAGAAGTTGGGCTAATATCGTACTAATATCTGGCGTACTAATTGCAGAGGAAAGTAGGAACGTCCTACTCCATTTTTTTTAAACCCACGCCCCCGTGAAAACTCTTTTACCCTCTCTACCAGACTTATAGAATAATCTGCTGAGTTTTCTAATTGAGTCTCCTCCGTTTACCCATTTGCTCTGTCCTTGACCTCCTGATGACAGAGAATAATTACCTTTCACTCAAACCAAGATCGGCACAATCTCTGGGGGTTGCCCAATCTTTCCAAACAACTCTGACATAATTGTACCCCTGATGATGGTATCTGGGGCGGCTGTGAGATTCTTCTAACCTGCCACCATCCCTCTTATATTAAATTGCCTCATTACATCCGACCAACTTGTTGACTGTAAGCCAAAGAAGATACATGCCAGTACTTCTACTTCCAAGCAGGCTGCTCATTTACAATAACACCTTAGACTGTGCAAAAATTATTCAGTGCTGATAAAGCCCAGATCAGTTCAACACTCCTGTAGTAACTAACTCCCAGCGGCGAGTAGAGCATCTGTGTAAGGGGACATATCTGCCTGTGAAATTAAAATAAATTAACCTGGGTAACACATCTGCTATTTTAGTATTAACTCCTGTAATGTACCTGGCTCTCACCCAAATGTTCTGTTCAAGCAACTCAAACCTACTGCGCACAGTAATGATACCACTAGAGGGGATCTAGCTGAAAGTGTGTTTAAGACTTTCACAATTGCCTTGGTATCAGACCTGAATACCACTTGTCCATTCTGTAGCTCATTGCCCGAGAGCTCCATCACTATTAACATTGGAAACAGCTTTAACAGCATCACATTATGCATCCAGCTAGCTCTTACTCATTTTGATACGCCCCCTGCTCCATACACCATTTTCCCTCATAATAAGCTCTAAATCCAAAGTGAATAGCTGTAACACAGAATAGCATATTTTTTTTTACTCCATATTGAGTACCGGTTGTATTCATCTAGGAAATATAGTCACAACTTCAAATCCTTCTTAACTTCACTAGACTTACAAAATGGTGAGGCCTACCCCAATTATAGCTGTGATGATGCGCCTAAAAAATACTTGCCCCATGGGCTTAATTCTATTTGCTAATGCTAAGTGGTTCAGCAGCAACTGCATCTGCTTAAGCGTGGCTTTCATTACAACAGCAATGAGAAAATTAGCTTCTTCAAGTCATGCAGCTTCTGAACTTGAGTCATCTAGATGTTGTACCATGTCCTTCTCAAGAATGTTAGCACCGTTGTAGGGCCTAACAATTTATTCTGTGCTAGTAGCACTCTAAAATCTTTAGCAACAAAATTGAAAACATGCCCCTGCATAACCACTAAGTAAGGATGTAGCAGGGCCCCTAAATAGAAAATTATCGAAGCAAAAGGCACACGCACTTATTACATGACTCAAAATTAACAACCCTTTATATAAACAAGCAGAATGCTTTAAATAACTTACAGGATATAGGGCAACTCATGGAAAAGCTTCAGCCCACATAAAAGATCCCACAGCTCTTGACTTTCTGCAAAGCTTTATCAAAAGAGGTGTACATTTTCTTACATTCTTGGTAAGGAAAATGGTGAATAATTTTGAATGTTTCAGGTTCTTTTTTTCAGCACAACTTCCAAGACTGACATCCTCATATCTAGGATAAGTAGACTGTAAAATTTCTCCAGCACTATCTCCTTATGATCCATCGCTGAACATAAGTTCCACTCTGAGTGCTTTCCTGACATCAATAACAGCCATATCTTTGCAAATTCATAGCATAACATGCATTGCTTTTCACTGTCTAAAAGCTTCATCATAATACAACCATGCCATTCCCCCATAATCTCTCCATATATAAGATATGTATATACTTGAAGAATGATTAACATTTATGTGGGTTTTTTATACTAGTCATTGTCACAAATGCCTGTTGCCAGTTCCAGAAAGTCTTTTGTACTTGATTTTTGGCCCATTCTTCCTCCCTAAGTTCACTCTTTCTAATTAATTTTACAACCAGGACCATAAATGCTGGTAGCAAACTGACCTCTATGTATTCCCCTTAACATGTTCTTTCTTTTATTCCCAAGCACAAACACACACATACATAAGTCTTCTTGCAATTACCTCCAGGATTTTGCCCCCTTAGCTCCTGACCCCCATCTCTCTCAAGCACATGACTTATTACAGGCGTTACCACACCTGCCCCTGAACATACAGCTGCAGCTTGACTCCATGACAGCATAGTGGATATATTCCCTCTTAATGCTTCACTCTTCCAATGCGAACCTTGCTGCCCTACATCCATATTATTATTATGATTAACATATATTTATATAGTGTCAGTATATTTTGTAGCACTTTATAATTGGGAATAAAGAGGAGACTGGGTTACAGACCAAAAGTGAGGTAAGAGGGCCCTGCTTGCAGTCGTACAATCTATAGGCTATAGGACAATAAGATTTTGATTTATGCTTAAGTGCTTCATAAGTGCTCACACTGAAATGATGTTCAAGGTGTCAGAGGGTTGCTTGAGTATTAAAAGGACATATGTAAGTCTTGTGTGAACTCTTTCCCAGGTAAACAACGCACATGCACCCAGCTGGCCACATTATGTAAAAGAAAATGTGATTCATCAGCCCAGGCCAACTTCTTCCATTACTTCGTGGTCCAGTTCTAGTCCCTTTGTAAGGCAGTGGACAGGGGTCAGCATGGGTACTCTGAGCGATCTGCAGCTTCGCAGCCCCATAAGCAGCAAGCTGTGATTCATTGTGTGTTCTGACATCTTTCTGTCTCAGCCAGCAGTAAATTTTTCAGCAATTTGTGCTACAGTAACAAGTCTTGTGTGGGATTAGATCACATGGGCTAGCATTTGCTCCCCACGTGCATCAATGAGCTTTGGGTTCTCATGACCCTGACTCTGGTTCACCAGTTGTCTTTACTTGGACAACTTTTGGTAGGTACTAACCATTGCATAACAGGAACACCCCACAAGACCTGCCATTTTGGAGATGCTCTGACCCAGTCGTCTAGCCATCACAATTTGGCCCTTATCAAAGTCGCTCAGATCCTTACGCTTGCCCATTTTTCCTGCTTCCAACACAACAACTTCAAGAACTGACTGTTCACTTGCTGCCTAATATATCCAACATGTGCCTTTGTAACGAGATAATCAATGTTATTCACTTCACTTGTCAGTGGACTTAATGTTGTGGCTGATCGGTGTATATATTCAAGGCAAAACATACTTACTGCCTGTGGTCTCTTCTGTGAATTTGAAGTCTGCCTGTTGATCACTGAAGCCTTAACACTCTTAAGTGATTCAACGTGCTATTGGCCTAACAGTTCCCAACTACCGGTTCCTTGAAGTGCTCTTATGCCATAACCCCTAGAGCATAACATCCATTACCTTCATCTTCACTCCTTGTTGGCGGGAAGCGGCTCTGGGTCTTCTGCTACTTCCTGGTCTTTGAATTGCCATTGATTAATGTGTGAACCCATTCACACATTAATCAATGGCGATTCTTATATGAATTCCAAGTTTGTAAATACAAAGTGCCTGAATAGGTTAATGCAAATATTTACAGTGATAAATGTGCAGAAATCCTGTTTGTACATGATGTGGGTTGAAAACTTGCTTCCTTAGTTGCATTGGATTGCTGGGTGCATGTTAGTATAATGTAGGACTTGAGTGCTTTTCTCATGATTTTCATACTAATTACCAAGTACACTATACTAGACTGGATTGAAAAAATGATGATAAAGTGTTTTTCTTGTTATTAAACATAAATAAACTAGTTCATTTAGGCCAGGTTAATTTGATGGAGAGTTAACTGGAGTAAAGCAATATGCCCCACGGAAACTGGACATATCTTCAAAACGTGATGTATCCATTTCAGCCACAGCAAAACAGTCTGCTCTAGTTTTCTCTATTTTCAATTTTAAAAAATAGAGGAAGGTATACAATTACTAAACTGTGACTTTGCTTATTATGTAGAAATTCAGTATGAACACTTACTATCTCCACCATCAGTATATTTACCATTTACTCTATGTTTTGAAAGTTCTGTGAAAATTCCACGTCTGCAGAGTGATAGTGACAGAGGTGTCAAAAGTCCACTCCCTCTCCTTGAAGAAACAGAAGAAGCTCATCATGCATCAAGAACAGTAAGAACCAAAGTTGTGATTCCATCATTGTCCTCCACCGTGTGCAACACAACTCAGAGCAGCAAGCAGGTGAGGCAACCATGCAAGCCAAGAATCATCACGATTCATATATACAGCTGTAGGGAAAACATTCAGGTTACTTAAAGTGATGCTACAAAAAATATTTTACTAATATGTAATATGCAAACAAATACAGTTCACCATCTTTAAATACCATCTTTAAATAATAGCAGTGGAGGGGGTATGTGACCGATAGGACCAATGACAAGTCATAATTTCCCCCTTTATTCCACTCCTGTTTTTGAATGGGGCTGTGAATGAAACCTAAGAGGCCTGGAAAAAAACTTCTCCCCAGAACAGCCCTCAGTGGCAGGGGGGAGGTGAATCGTATTAAGAGGAAAAAATGGCTTTCTTTTTTTTGCTCTAAACTAGTATGCTTGATATTCATATTAATTCTGTCATCATTATTCTAGAGACGACTTTCCTAACATTGACCTGGAAAGTACATTAATAGGTGTGGCTAAGACAGACTGCCTGTCTCTTATTTTTGCTTTCTCTGTATAGTATATTCAGCTTGACTGAATAAAAGTTTAGTAGAAGCGCAATGTAACATTAAATGTTATTGTTTTAATTAGCTAAGCTTAATTTTTTTATTTAAGCAAATTTTTTATTGAAATTTTTTACATTATTAAAAAAAACCCTTAGCAACATAAAACTAAAGCTAAACCCACATAGGGGTAGTAACAGTGTCATAAAATCAAACTTACAATAGTTAAGCATGATGTAAATCAGAAAATATTGGTTGTTAAACAGCTAAGATTCATTTACTGAGTGTTTCTGTACTTTCTATTTGCCTATTCCTGTGGTAAAATCATACGGTAGTCCAACAATAGGAGACCTAAAGCAATGTTTTCTTGTGCAGGAAAACCTTCCTACTCCTCTACAGACTTCAACATCCTTTAAAAGGCTTACTCCTCTAACCAGCTCTGTTAGGGTGAGTTTGATCAATTAAAAATATGTAGGTAATTAATCAGCTAAAGTTGTTCATGGTTGTTTATCTGTTTGATTTCAGACGCTGTCTCAAAGTGAAGATCGGGTTGATAGTGGTCTCATACGGAGGTCAGTCTGTTACCATACATACATTTGTAAAACTTTATGTGATTAAAAGAATAACATTCTGGTCTGACTAAAATAACACACGTGTCACTTGTTTTTTTCCAGAGATGCATAATATTTGAGCAGGCCAGAACTAGGTGAAATGCCACCATCTATTACACATTTTGAGCTTTTGTCTGAAACTTAAGGTTTACCCCTATATAAGCTATCAGCTGTAAAACAAAGAAGGAGAACTCTCATTTGGATCATATGATCCTTAGAAGAGATGATATTTGAGTAGCTATTAAGCATTTTGGTCGTCAGTCAGGTCTGGGACATCTGTGTTCCATTTATCAAAGAGTTTGGTATGTTTTGGGTTGGAAGGAGATGAAAATATTAAAATTGATATGAGAGAAGTTTCCTTCTAGGAAGCAAGAATACCAACAGGGTGTACTTTAGAATAATGAGCATTTGGAAAATTGTGCTTGGACAGCAAGCTGCATTTGCAGAATCCCTTAGGAATCTGATTTAAAATAAATGTAGTATCTAGAAAAAGGGTGAAAACTATTGTTGCCATAACTATTGTAAAGAGACCTAATATGATAGTGAGGTCCTTGGAATAGGGAAACGTAAGAATACCCCACTGGGGAGCTAAGATTGATCATATATTCGGGTGGGTCATGCCTGGTGCTTGTAGGCATATTCTCATTGGGATAGCACTGGGAGAACAAATAGGGGACTAAAGGCAGGGCCGTAAAAAATGTGATTGCACAGTTTATCATACAGTGGTGGGATTATTATCAGCGCCATAAATTCAGTATAAAAATCATACAAAAAAATAAATCATACAAAGAGGGTAGAAAGAGCCCTGCTCATGTGGATTTACAATCTAAAGAAACAGGAGAGGATTCTAACCACCATCAAACTAACACTAGTATGGCTACTAATATGTAAATATTACAGTTAAAAAATGATAGTCCTCCCTTGTCCCTAGTTGTAGAGTAGCCAGTTCAAACTCTTTTGATATACTATGGATCTAACATCCATAAGAAAGATAGTATTTTCCTGTCACTGGTTTGGAATAAATGTTTGGGAATATAAAAAGGAAAATGCCTAACTAAGTGTTGCACTGTTATCTGAGAATCCAGGTACAATTAGAATATTATTATTTTACTCCAGTGTATATAGAGACCCAATAATGGACTATTATTATTATTATTATTATTATTATTATTATTATTATTATAATAATAATAATTTTGGCCAATCGTCTGATAAATCTCCTTCGAAGAGGGATCAGCATTGGCCATATACAGCAATATATCATCAGTGTACAAGTATTTTTTCTGTACAAGTGTATTTTTAATAATATTTTATTTTTTATAGTATTAAGAGTTGTTAATTTATTTAATAGATTTGTTTTTTGCATGCGTTCTGATGGGACTTTATAATGCACATATGCATTTCCCTGTCCTGTATGGATTGTGTACTGTCTATCTGCATACGGCAAGTTAATTATAGCCAGAGTGTACAGTCATGGCCAAAAGTTTTGAGAATGACACAAATATTATTTTTCACAAAGTCTGCTGCCTCAGTTGTTATGATGGCAATTAACATATAGTCCAGAATGTCATGATGAGGGATCAGATGAATAGCAATTAATTTCAAAGTCCCTCTCTGCCATGACAATGAACTTTATACCAAAAACAACATTTACACTTCATTTCAGCCCTGCCACAAAAGGACCAGCTGACATCAGGTCAGTAATTCTATCGTTAACACAGGTGAGAGTGTTGACTAGGACAAGACTAGAGATCACTCTGACATGCTGATTGAGTTAGAATAACAGACTGGAAGCTTTAAAAGGAGGGTGGTGCTTGAAATCATTGTTCTTCCTCTGTTAAACATGGTTACCTGCAAGGAAACACGTACAGTCATTATTGCTTTGCACAAAAAGGGTTTCACAGGCAAGGATATTGCTGCTAGTAAGATTGCACCTAAACCAACCATTTATTGGATCATCAAAAAATTCAAGGAGAGAAGTTCAGTAGTTATGAAGAAGGCTTCAGGGTACCCAAGGATGTCCAGCAAGCCCCAGGGCCGTCTCCTAAAGTTGATTCAGCTGCGGGATCTGGGCACCACCAGTGCAGAACTTGCTCAGGAATGGCAGCAGGCAAGTGTTAGTGCATCTGCACGCACAGTGAGGCAAAGACTTTTGGAGGATGGCCTGATGTCAAGAAGGCCAGCAAAGAAGTCACTTCTCTCCAGGAAAAACATCAGGGACAGACTGATATTCTGCAAAAGGTACAGGGATTGGACTGCTGAGGACTGGGGTAAAGTAATTATCTCTGATGAATCCCCTTTCAGATTGTTTGGATCATCTGGAAAAACGCTTGTCCGGAGAAGGAAAGTTGAACGCTAGTCCTGTGTCATGCCAACAGTAAAGCATTCTGAGACCGTTCATGTGTGGGGTTGCTTCTCAGCAAAAGGAGTGGGCTCACTCACATTTTTTTGAAAACACAAAAGGAGTTAGATCCGCACAGTTAGGACTTATCTCATCTTTCCCTTATATCTGTATTATAATTGCTAGGGTGAGAGGGTGCTCTTCCAACTAATAATCAACAGAAGGACAGAGACAAAAGTTAGTACTATAGGAAGAAACTCCAGTTCCATTTGAGGGAAATAATAATTAAAAACACAATCATTATTAAGTATCAATTAAAAAATATAAGGTATCGGGACAGATATCCTAGGTCATTTTATATATTTTATTCTACAATGGTGAAATATTGTTAAAATATATAGAAAAGTGATAAAATAGAAAGAAATGAGTGAATTAAAATGATTTTTCTTCAACCCCTAGGTGAAGCCAGGTTAACAGAGTTTAACCATAACAATTGTTTCTTTTGATGACAGTAATATTATGTTAATAAAGTGTTGAAATGGTTCAGTATGTGTGTATTATTTATTCCTTTACCACACATTCATATATTCCTTTATGGATTTCAAACCGTTTTCTATATCATGGCAATATAAGAAGAGCCTATTATCCGTTACTGCCTATTCATAGATGTTTCAAATATTAAATGAGTATCCCAAGAACACATATATTTGTATCTTGCCCAGCTGAATTATCCACAAATATCCTACATAGGGCTACTGGCCAATTTTTTATATACTGTTGGAAAAATAAATGGTATTCACATGGAACACCACATTAGTATAGAGACTGATTGCAGATTATAAATTAATAGTAAATTATTCTAAAATAGCTTTTTTTCTTAATTACCCCAGTATATTTTTAAACCTTGCAAACCAGTTATATACTTTTTGAGGGAAGTCAATCAAGCTACCTCTGAATGACCATCTTAATAAGATATATAAATGGACAGCCTCATTACATCAAAACATTGAAATTTTGGGTCCATGGCCAGGAAACTCCCCAGACCTTAATCCCATTGAGAACTTGTGGTGAATCCTCAAGAGGCGGGTGGACAAACAAAAACCCATAAATTCTGACAAACAAGCATTGATTAGGCAAGAATGGATGGCCATCAGTCAGTATGTGGCCCAGAAGTTGACTGGCAGCATGCCAGGGTGAATTGCAGAGGTTGTAAAAAAGAAGGGCCAACACTGCAAATATTGACTGTTTGCATAAACTTAATGTAACTGTCAATAAAAGCCTTTGACACTTATGAAATGCTTGTAATTTTATTTCAGCATATGATAGCAACATCTGACAAAAAGGTCTAAAAACACTGACGCAGCAAACTTTGTGAAAACCAATACTTGTTTCATTCTCAAAACTTTTGCCCATGACTGTACTTATACCCAGATTCAAATAGAAATGTTTCTTGATTTGCGTTCACTTTGCATTCGAAAATTAATCAGGCCCACGGTGCATAATGTATATAGTAGAATCTAAATACTATAGATAATATATGTTGTCAGTATTGATTAATAATGTATTATATACACTATGCACAGTATGAATACTGTATTATATACACTATGCACTCTATGAAGAGGTTAATGTGTATATACAGTATATGTATATGGAATTACATACACTGGGCTGGACACATTCATTTCAAAATCAAAATTTTGTGGTGCTGGTTTCCCTTTATAAGTTAAATGTGATTCAATTTCATTCTGCTGGTCAGGGGTATAATAGAATGCTTATTATTAATAATACAAGGAATTATTTTGGAGCGGTAAACACAGCTATTTGCTAATCAAAAACGTGAAATGTTTTAAGTGTATCTGGAGGATTTTGTATAATGACTTGGGTGTCATAGATTTGTGATGGCAACAGTCGTATAGGCTCTATGACACAGAGATGTTTTAATGGGGCATACAGAATTATTTGTTGATGAGGGGCAGACCATTTCGATAGTCCATTGGATGATATATAGAGACTTTAGTTTGGTGTCATTTAAGTTTTTCAGACATTAGTGATATTATTGTGTTGGGCTGTGTGCTTTTATATCATTGAAGTGGGTAAATATAGCCAATTTGTAATAATTTAAACGGTGGTGTACCTTATCACTTTACGATATGGCACAGGGAATTTAGTTATTTATTACTTTTTGATCATGACAAAAAGGGAGATAAGTAAGCAGTAGTAATTATATATGCTTATGATTCCCTCTGGTGAGCAGATACAGAGTACTACCTGTGGTCTGCTAATCAGCTGTCAGGTGCCGTCTCCGCGCTCTCCACAGGCGCCGTAGACGGACACTTTCTCTCCGTAATCCACGTCCTGTTGCCTAGCAGCAGAACTCTATCTCTGCTCACCTGTCTGCAGCCAGCATGTCTAAACCGCCTAAATCTCCCTAACCCAATCAGGAGGCACATTAGGGTATATACATGTCTAGTGCCAGAGTATTGGTTCTTCCAGCTCCAGCATTGTTGTTCCTGTGTTACTCCTGTGTATTGACTCCTTGGCTATTGTTTGACTTCTCTTCCGGATCATCCCTTGTTCTTCGCTGCCCGCACTGGTTTTGACCCTTGGACTGTTCCTGACTACGATTTGCCTTGTCTCCGTTGTACTGTGCTCCTCTGGTTTCGACTCAGCCTGTTTGACTACTCTCCATTCACTGCACTGGTAACTATCTGGGAGAACCGCGACCTGCGCATCACATGCAGCAAAGCCCAAACCTCCTTGCGGGGGTCCCCGGCGAACACCGGTGGTGCATTAGACTCCGCGCCTCTCAGTTTAGTTGTACTAATACAGTCAGTGATATTCCTAGTGAAAGGCGTGACATCAACAACAATTGATGTGGTTGGTGGCTACTTTACAGTACTTTACACTACTTAGAAAGACAAAAATATTTTGTAACAAAACCACTGAAGAGCAGACATTCTCAATTTGGATTGAATGTTAATATTGTACATGTATCCTTTTATATAGATACATTTTTGTGAACTATTGCTGTCTAGGTATTGACTTATGGTGGTGTCACATTGGAGATTTTCGTTCTATGTTTAAAGCACAAAATGTAATTGCTCCATATTTGTTCCGAGCCACGTTTTCCCGTCTGTGTCCTGGCCATCACTAGGATGACCGGGATGTCCGTTCCGGTTTTGTCCCGGCCGTGGCTACGGCAAGGGTCGGGACACTATGCCTCGATCTGCCGCGTCCAGGCGTGTGCGCAACATGTATTTTATTAACAATTAATTAGCAGCCTCCTGAGGCTGATCAACCAGCAGGGCTTCCTGGCTTCCTATTGGCCCATCTATGTATTTAAGGCAGGGAGGGCTTAGCCTACCTGCCGGTTATAGCGTTCAGTTCCTGGCTGCTGACCTGCTCCTGTCCTGTTGTGCTGATTCCTGGATTCCTTTGTGGTTGACCTTTGGTTTGTTTCTCTGGACTTCTGATTGTTTGCTTGTGGCCCTGACTTTTGCCTGAACCTGATCACGCTGCCTGCTGTCATCACCTCTTATTCCCGTGCTGCGGAATTACTCATAAGATTGCACTACATTGAGTTTAAGACCTGGGGGCATATGAGTACCTGTGAGCATATCCAGCTCTACGGGAAAGGCGGCTGCTATAGGTGAAGACCTTTGCAGATAGTTCTGTAAGCTTATGATAATAGCCTGGTAGCCCTAACGATATTGAAATGTTTCATTTACATGAGTAAAACGATCAGTATGCCACACTAGCTCTTATTTAAAATACTCAAGCAGTTTTCAAAATCGTCAATAGCAGCGTCCAAATGTTCAAAGTGCTCAGTACTAATGCTCTTCAACTGAAGTACAGTATATTACAGCAGACCCTATCACACAGAATGCTTTAAGTGCTCATTATAAGCGGTAGCCTGTAAAAGCACTGGGCTTTTAGAGCTGAGATAGAAAAGCTATTTGGGGCCCTGGTGAGTTCTTTACAATAATGTCCAATAAACATACTTCACCCTTAAATGATTATTAAACTTATCTTGTTAAACACAAAGGGGTAGATTTATCAAACATTCTAAAAAAAGTGAAAGTGTTGACCCTGTCAACCAATCATACTTTATATAAAAGAACTACTCTATTTCACACTTTGTTTCAACAATTGGACGGTGATGGTGTTCTTCTTCAGAAAACAAAGTTTTCTGACACTGAGCATCTAGAACTTAGGTCGTACTCGTAACAGTTAGCTAATAGTCACCCTGCTTGTGATTCTAAACTTAAAAAAATTAGTGATTGTAATGCTTGCCTAACTTCTTAACATTGTACCTTCGAATGCAGTCTGTGATCCAGAAGGTAGATTTCTTATGTTAGTGGGTTAACTATACAGACTTCCATATACCCCTATTAATGTATATGCCCCTAATCAAAACCAATTTAATTATATTAATATTCTCATTGACATTATAGCCCAGCACAGGAGAGGAAGGGTAGTCTTTGGGGAACTTTATTGATTGCCACCTGGACAGGTCTAAAGCTTTACTTATTTATTTAATGGATGACAAGTAAAGGAACCATCAGCCAGAGATTACACCTTTTACTCTTTTTTGCATGATGTCCACACTAGGCTAGACAAGATTTTTTCTTGTGTGAGATATGTGTGTATTCTGGAAATGTTTCTTAGATGTTTTTAACAGGATTTAGCTATCGATTGGATGCAGGGATCAAAGGATAGTTCTGAGTCAAGGATCACATATAGGCATTGAGCTTGTGGTCCCTGTATGCTGTGTTGCTTCTTGGGTAAACCTGAAAATGGGGATCCCTCTGGTGGTTTCCTTACTGTGGACTTCAGTAGTTGGGGCTCTTCCCTTCTCTTCCTGGGCTTTAAAATGTGTCACCTGTACACCCTCCCCCACACACATGCATTTTCTGATGTGGTCTTCGGCCTTACATGATGAGGTCTCATCCTCTCTGAACTATAACAATAAATTAGACCTAGTTACTAATTGGCAGATGCCTACTGCCCAAAACACCAGGTGAGTCCAGGACCTTATCCTCACCTGCCCTGGGTAACATGGTCACTTCCACCCCAAGTCGCGGGGAAACCAGAGTCTTTAAAACTCTGGTCTCCCACATAAGCCCCACATAGCCAGTGCTAGCGCTTTCGTCCCACGTGACTAAGCCCACCCAGCGATACTGCGGTCCTAGTCACTGTCTCATTGAAAAATGAGGCACTAGCCTTGTACACTGAGGCATCATTCCCGATGATCTCACCCATCATAATCGAGGGGAGAGGGGGCTAAAAACATAATGTTATAGGTGTTATACATCATTCTTTTATTTTAATTTAACATAAGCTATTACATTTACATCCATTAAAATGTTCTAACGTTTTTTAGTATTGCAGCAAGTGGTTTTTGTTTTGCTCTTTTCCAAAACCAAGCATTTGGAAACCCACCCTCTAAAAATCCTGAGTTTGCCCTTGCCCTTATTTTTGCAACCATTAAATTGCACTTGTTCAGGTCTTTTTTTAAGCCTATTGATTTATGTATTTCCAGTTCAGCCACTTTATTACCACCTTAACTAAACCTGCTATGACTAATTGAGTCACTATGTTATTGAAATCCCATAACAATGGGATAATCTGCTTTAAAATATTTTGCTACTCTTGAAACAAATGACCACACCTAAATTTGAATTGCAAGAAGATTTGGGGGCTCCCACTAAAGAGCACTCTTTTGCTGTAATTAAAGGGTCTCTAAGTTTTAAATATTGACTCATATTAAGGGGCAACCATTGCCTTGTCAGTGTGGAGTTTGTATATTCTCCCCAAGTTTGCATTGGTTTCCTCTGAGGTGCTCTGGTTTGGTCCCACACTCCAAAAACATACTAATAGGTGAATTGGCTGCCATCAAATTGACCCTAGTTTGTGTGTGTGTGTGTGTGTGTGTGTGCGTGTGTGTGTGTCTCTCTCTCTCTCTCTCTCTCTCTCTCTCTCTCTCTGTGTATATGTTAGGGAATTTAGACTGTAAACTCCAATGGGGCCGGGACAGATGTGAGTGAGTTCTCTGTACAGCGCTGCGGAATTATTGGTGCTATATAAATAGCTGATGATGATATTAAGGAAGACTCTTAAAACATATATTACATATATTAGCTAGTCCCTATTAGATTACATAAATTTTGTAGATCTATCTCCCCTTGATGTTGGAGAAGTTGTGGGGGCATAGGTATCTTTCTACACATATGGTGGACAAGCCCTGGAATCATGGCTTATTTCAATGAAATTACAGATTTCCTTAGCACAGTGACCTAATACCTCAATTACTAATAACCCATTGTTCTTCCTCTTGTCTTAGCTGCAATGTATAAAAAATACAGAATTTCTTAAAAACAAGGTGGAATTATTACAATACGTAGGTCTTGCCATGGTCTCTATAAATATTTGTATTAATGTTTGATTATGGCAGTGTAGATCAACTCTGTGCCAAACTCACAAATATAAAATCAGTTAAAGTTTGTGAAGGCAGTAGGAAGTTTACAAAGTGGTGCCAAGGAGTGTCATTACACCAAGGGCCAGGTTGTTTAGAAGATCTAATACCATCTCAGTTAAGGTGCTGGACACAGTGAGTTCAACTGACATTGTTGTCAAGTGTCAATGCTATTGTTATCTTAGTTCCTCCTTTGGTGACCTCCACATCCTCCTTGGTAACAGCAGCTGTAGCCACAAATGGGTTACATGAAAGGCTCTTTTTCCAGCAGGGGGCATTGTACTAAAGTAAGACACCAAGTTACTCAAAGCTACTACAAGTTGTCAATGAAAGGAAAAGCTTTATCTACAACCAGAAGAGGATTGAGGTTCACTTAATATAAATGATAAAGGACAGTTATGCTTGACAGCAACTGACTATTTTATGGTTTCCACAGTGATTGTTTTTTGTTTCATGTCTCCAACTTCCATTGTCTCTCCTCATTTCACCCATGATGCACCACCGGTAGCAGCATAGAAATGCCATCCACCAATGATTGCTTTATTATTGGTAGCTGATAATGTTGCTGCCTTGTAATAACAATACACAGTTGTACACAGCTACTACAATTGTTATTTGATTACTTGTATATCAGGTGTTCCCTAAACCACTTAGAGTGCAAGCTCATTTGGGAAGGGACCTTTTTTGCCTTTTGTTTCATGTTATTGTATATAATTTGTTACATGGGTGGCCAACCAGTCAGAGACCAAGAACCAAAAAAATATCTATAGATACCACAGGGAGCCAACTTTACCTTTTATATATGTGTGTATATACATATACACAGTATAACATGCGCATACATACTGTACACACATACATTGAAAACATAGCAATTTACAATACCTTGCAAAGCGAAAAAAAAAAATATTTAATATTGCCAAACAAATAACAGTAATCATCAAATCAGCACAGCTCTGCACAACACAGATCTTACCTTGATGCTGTATCCAGCGGAGGAGGGTTCGAAGAGCTACTTACACTCTCTTTGCAGTAGCTCACACTGCTTCTGTATCCACAGTCATTGAGGAGGGAACTATTGAAGTTAGGATAAAAAAGTCATAAATGGCTAACATGCCCCTCAAACCTCTTTACATGTCCATCAGATCTCCCCACATGCCCTTTACATGCACATCACCCTCCCCACGTCATCAGACCTCTCCACATACCATCAGATCTGCCCACATGCCTCAGAAATGGGCAGGAGATATCCCCACATGTTCATCAGACCTGTCCAAATGCCCATAGGAGAGGTGCAGGTTGTCCAGGGGGGCATTTGCACCCTGGGCTGGTCCCATAGTGGGCTACCTTGGGCTGGGTCACTGGGCCACCTGCATTTTTTTCCTTTAAAATAGGCTGCTGAGTTGTCTTGTTCCCCGGGCTGAAATTTGCAAGCCCTCCCCTGCCATCAGACCTCTGCACCTGTCATCAGATCTACCCACATGTCTACCCACATGTCCATTATACCTCCACACTCACCCCTTACATGCCATCAGACCCCCCACCACATGGAACTTACATGCCAATCAGCCTCACCACATGCCATCAGATCTATCCACATTCCCCATACACGCCAATTATACCTCTTCACATGCCATAAGATCACACATGTCCCTTACTGACCTAACACCTCCATACTTAGCCACTGGATTTCACGCAGTGGAAGGAGGGAGAGCACACTACATGCTCTCCTCCCCTTCCGTGATTGACTGTGACACTTTGTCCTCCCTGCATTGTGCAGAGAAGGTCATGTGATGTGACTGTTCTCGGTAAGTTGAACAGCTGATCTGCCACTGCCAGTGCCCGGAGCATAATGCTCTGGTGATGCTCCTTGTCAGGAGTCACATTTCAAAGATAAAAGAGCCGCATGTGGCTTGAGAGATGCGCACTGACCACTGCTGATGTTGTTTGTCAGTGCTTTATAAATACAAGATAATAATAATAATAACCAGGATACATTCTTCAAAAACTACCCACTGATCACCAGTGACACCAACTCCAGATTCTCTTCCACCTTCTTTTAATTACCCCACACATCTTTCTATATTTCCCCCTTTTCCCTCTCCATAAGTTTAATTTACATGTTAATCATACCATCAATCTATAAGTTATATGTCATTTTCAGTATTGTCATTCAGTTTTCTTTTCATGTGTGTATTACTTAAAACTAAATAAAGATTTATTCAGAAAATAAATATTTTTGGATTGCAGTATTGTTTATTATATAATTCCCAACTCTTTTTCTGTGTAGCTCTAGTTTAAGATTATCTCTCCGGAGTAAAAAAATAGATGACCGAATGGAGAAGTATACTTCAGCTATAAAGGTACTTTTTTTTCTTTTTTTTAAACTACCAAGCAGTGAGCAATACTTGTTTATGCCAAGTAGCAATTTAACAGGCAGTACAGATAGCAATTTAAAATAATAAGCAATACAAAGTCAAAGTGCAATTTTAAATTGATGAGAAACCTTTGAACTTGTACAGTTGTGAGGATCTTGCACAATTTTGACAGTTTGCCCTACAGTAAATTCAGTCCAAAATGTTGTTGTAAATGCAAAGTTATATCACAGACAAAAATAAAAGCAAATTATAGTATAAGGAAGGAACAATATAACATTTGTTATATTGTTATAACAAATGTTAGTATACTGCAGGACACAGGTCTGACTTTGTGCAAACTGCCTACTCATGGTCCTTTGGATATTGGTTTTATGACGTTGAACCAGGCGATGAAATACTGAACTAAGAGATTATTTAAATTAAGGACTTGAAACAACATTTACCAGCATTAGTTCCTATTATGTACATTTTATAGAAAAACACTATCAAGGATTATTCTCATTTGCTATACTGGGCCGATTCACTAAGGAAAGTAAGGCAAAACATGAGTAAGTTTTCTCCTTGACAAAACCATGTTACAATGCAAGGGGTAAAATTTGCTTATTATTTTGTACATAATTTAAATACTGGCTGTTTTTTCATGTAGCACACAAATACTTTTACATTGAAATTTAAACTTTATATAGGACATGCCTTTCCCCAACTATAAATCTTCCCACATTTTAAATTTAACTCCCCCTCCAATGCAACATGGTTTTGCCAAGGTGCAAAGTTACAAATTTTTTTTGCTTTACTTTCCTTAATGAATCAAGCCCACTGTTACTGTAGTAGATGTAGTATTTAAGTTATTACCCTTTAATGTGGGATATTATGTCTGCATTTTGCAACAAATTGCTGTGTTTTAATTCCTAAATGAAGTCACCTATTTTTAGAAATCCGCAAGTGTCAGGATACCATCCTCTCACAGTCGAGGAGTCATTGGAGCATCAGATGGTGTAGCCAGCAAGAGAAGTATCTTTGAAAAGGAAGAAAATTCTGGTAGATCAAATATTTGCAGGAAGGTGAGAAATCTTTAAATATTATTTAACCCCAGAAAGAGTGACTATTCTTTGGTGACTCCTGCATTCTAGCTTGTGATACCTAGCAGGCTTGTACTGGCTATTAGAGTTGCCAGGGTCCTGCAGTGGAACCTAAACCTAATTGGGCAGTGATGTTATTGCTATCTGGTATCAGAAAAGCATAAACAAAATAATTCCATATCACAATTTTCTGTATTTATATACTGTATGTACTACATAAAATATATTATTTTTTATCTAGTGGGTCCTTTAATGGTCAGCACTGCATACTCCAGTCTATCACTGTTCCAATTTGGCTGATGAGCTTGGAAATTCAGTAATATGCGGATTGATGCTCCCCACATACACTTATTGTACAGCTTTGTTTCCGGAATTGCTCTTTTCATAATTATTAAAAATACATCCACACTAGAATATTTACAGGACAGCACAACACTTAATGGCAAACAACATGCCCTTGATCCGGACTGTTAACATCTTAGGTTTAAATATTTTGGGTAACATCAAAAATGTTTATGATGCCACAATTATGTGATTCATTTTAAATGAGGATGGTGTCTTCTGATGATATCAGCCATAAATTCTGAGGGTATTTTAGGGATCTTGAATCCAGGGGCTGGCTGGGCTGAGGGATAGAGGGGCTGGCCCTATAGTGGGATACCTTAGGCTGGGACACTGGGCTACCTACATTTTCTTTACCTTTAAAATAGGTGAGTCAAGTCTTGCCCTCTGGGCTAAAATTTGCCAGCTCTCCACTACTTGAATCTTACTCATCTGAGGTACAGTATCACAGGGGAACTGCGGCATACACAAATATGTGAACTAAAAACAGTATGACATGTTTCTTATCCCCCAACCAGCTTTAACACACATTACTCCTAGGGGTAAATGTATCAAAGTCCGGTTTTTTCAAACTTGCCTTTACAAGCCCTTTAAATTTTAGCTGCAAAGACGCCGATCTCCCGCAAGATGAAAAAACCGGACTTTGATACATTTACCCCTTAATGTTCACCTCTGATTAAAAGTAACCCTTAAAATTGTGCTGCATTCTTGCTTATTTTTAAAAATGTTAAGCATGCCTGGGTTACAATGACATTATTCAAATAATGTAATAATTAAACACACTAAACTTTTGTTTTATCAGTGACATATATGCACAAACAGATTTAAACATATACTTAATTCTCTGTCTACTTTGCTGTCGCTTATTATTATTATTATTATTATTAATAATAATTATAATATTAATAAAATCCTTGAAGCTAAGCTCTTTTTTTTAAATAGCTACTCTCATGTCATCACGTGCATTTAAGTGGGTTCTGGCCTTTTATAGGCAGAAGCGAGGAAACTTCCATCTCACAAATGTAGGTTGTGGAAAATGGTATCGTCTGTAATTATGTCTTTTGCCAGTGTTGGAATAGTACTGAGCACATTTCGTCAAGCTCCATTTTTATGTGTGCATTGGTTCATATTCCAATTAGATAATATTTTATTAAATTGCCATCATTCAATGGAATTAAGGTACAAAAATAAATAGACTCGCACTCCCAGAAATGTTGTCACAAACACCTGTTTAAGAACCACTGATTTATATGTTTGCCAGCAGTGCAGCTGACTACACTAAAAAATTATATAGATAAGTAAATATTTCTTTAAACTGAGAGGGCTGAATCTATATATTAAAAAATAAAGCATGTATAATGATGGAAAGAGTAATAAGGGACTGTGTGGTGTTAATCAAGTATTAAAATACCCCTACAAATGACGGCCTGCTTCAATTCAAATATTAATATACATAATCTAACATATAATATACAATAAGCTATAGAGCTTGAGCTTTTAAGAACACACCGTCAGCAGAGAATCCCAGCCATTTTCATGTAACACATTCACTGAATCAAGGGTAGCTTAGTGCAGTATAATGAGATGAGGAAGAGAAAGGACATGAACAGGATGCCACAAATTGAGAGTTATATAGTGGAAGGTGAAATGTCTCCCAACAGCATATAGTAGTGATGCCAGTCTCCTGTCAAACTAATTAAGGAAGATTCGGGCATCATATGCTATCTCCACATAGATGTTTACATTACATTAATTTGTGTATCATCTCTGCAACTGTGTATTTAAAAAGTATGTTAGTCTGACTACATCTTAGCCTCAGTCTATGGGGTGACGTATGTGGCGTGAGACGTTTGTGTGTTTTCTGCACTAAGTGAGTTTTCTCACAAAGTGTACGAAAATGCACAGTTAGACAACACAGTTGGAAAAAACATTGGACAACATTTGATTACTTTCAGGAATAAGCTATATCTGCCAGTCTATTTCTGCAATACTTGTCTATCTATATGGAACACTGCAAATAGGTAATTCTTTAAAATCCACTACTTTTTTGTCTTTGACTCTTTTATCAAAATGTTCAACAAATTGCCTTTCTTGGTCTCTTTTCATGGCATTATCTTTAGGACTGTGTCAACTTTCACCCCTCCACCAACACAAACATTTGTCCACACTGCACTTGCCTTACTTCACTCGGCTCTATTTAACACCCATGAACTGTTGTCCTATTTATTATCTCTAGCAAGTACAGCCTCCACCTGTCGCCAGAAAATAAAAGGTCACACATCTTACAATCCCCTTACCTATCTTTCTCTCTCTTTGCTTCTATTAGCTGGTGATATATCACCAAATCCAGGTCCCCCACACTCCTCACACACATACATCAGAGCACTACCGCTCTAAAGCAAACCTCAAAGTCCTTTAAGTTTGCCCTTTGGAATACACGCTGTTTGTAACAAACTTACCTCCATTTCCTCTCAAAAAAACTCAACCTTCTGTCAATAAAAAAAACATGGCTCATGCAATCAGACACTGCCTCACCTGCAGCACTTTCACTTGCCTACACTCGCCTCACACGCTTCCTTTCCGCAAACAACCTTTTGGATCCTCTTCAGTCTGGCTTTCGCTCTCAACACTCCACAGAGACCACGTTGACTAAGGTTGTCAATGATCTGATCACTGCTAAAACTAAACGCCATTACTCTCTCCTAATTCTCCTGGATCTCTCTGCTGCATTTAACACCATTTACCACTCTCTTCTCATACAAACGCTGCAATCCCTAGGTCTTCAAGACACTGTTCTATCTTGGTTCTCATCCTACCTTTCTAATCGTTCTTTCACTGTTAATTTCTCTGGGGCCACCTCTGCTGTGCTTCCTTTATCAGTTGGAGTACCGCAAGGCTCAGTGCTAGGTCCTCTGCTGTTCTCTATCTATACTGCTTTTCTTGGAAATCTAATAAGTTCCTTTGGATTTCAGTATCATCTCTATGCGGATGATACCCAAATTTATCTATCCTCTCCTGATCTCTCGACATCTGTTTTGTCCCGTGTAACTGACTGTCTTTCTGACATTTTGTCTAGGATGTCCTCTCGCCAACTCAAACTTAATCTTTCTAAAACAGAGTTAATAATATTCCCACCCACCAACAAGAGCATACCTGACATTTCTATCTCTGTTAATAACATGACCATAAATCCCACCCCACAAGCTCACTGCCTAGGTGTAATCCTTTACTCACACCTATCCTTTGTTCCCCACATTGACTCTATATCTAAATCATGTTACATACATCTAAAATACATTTCCAGAATTCGCACATATCTCATGCAAGACATTGCAAAAACCTTAATTCATGTACTTATCATCTCCCGCATTGACTATTGCAATTCACTCCTTACTGGTCTTCCCCAAAACAGACTCAAACCCCTACAATCTATTTTGCACGCTGCGGCAAGATTGATTTTCCTTGCAAATTGTTATTCCTCTGTTGAATCACTCTGTATGTCTCTACACTGGTTGCCTGTTTTCTACCGAAACCTATATAAAATACTTTTACTAACCTACAAGGCCATCAACAAAGCTGCACCAACATACATCTCCTCTCTTGTCTCAAAATATCTCCCAAATCGCCATCTCCGTTCTGCAATAGATCTGCGTCTCTCATCCACACTCATTACACCCTCCCATAAACGGTTACAGGACTTTTTTCGGGCGGCACCCACTCTATGGAAATCTCTCGCTCACACAATAAGACTCTCTGGTCTACAAACTTTCAAGCGTTCTCTGAAAACCCACCTTCAGACAAGCTTATAATATTCCTCAACCACCATCTTAACCTCACTACATTACCCTATTACCACCCGTTACACAATTTCACACAAGACAACTACCCCTTGACCAACATTGTTGTGTGACAGGATCATTTAGCTTATAAGTCACTTTTACCTTTGCAGTCTGGCTGGGCCGAAATGCAAAATGTAGATTTAACCTCGTGTCAAACTCCCATAGATTGTAAGATTGTGAGCATGGCCTTCTCACCTCTATGTCCGTTTTACCCAGTTTGTTTATTAGTTTACTATGTTTGTCCCCAATTGTAAAGCGCTATGGAATATGTTGGTGCTATATAAATAAATGATGATAATGATGATGTCCCCAGGCTACCTAAAGCTCAACATATCCAAAACAGAGCTTATTATCTTCCTTCCTGCCAGAATCACCACCTCCCCTCAAATCTCCCTCACTGTTAATAACGCCACGATTTTCTCAGTCTCCCAAGCCCGTTGCTTAGTGTCGTACTTGACTCTGCACTCTGCTTTAATCCTCACATCCAGAATATCTCCCAATCGATTCCACCTTAAAAACATTGCCAGAGTATGCCCTTTTCTCACTGAACATCCTACCAAATCTCTTACTCATTCTCTCATCATATCCCATCTTAACTACTGCAACCTCCTGCTATCTGACATTCCCAACTCCCGTATATCCACACTTCAATTCATCCTAAATGCTGCTGCAAGACGTCCTCTCTCACCACTCCACATCTGCTGCACCACTTTGCAAATCCGTACACTGGCTCCCTGTGTCCTCCAGAATCCAATTCAAATTAATCATTCTTATCTACAAAGTCCTCAACAGCACCACCCCTTCGTACATCTCAATTCTCATATCAAAATAATCTACCTCCCTTTCTCTTAGATCTACCTCTGACCTGTGCCACATCTCGTCTCTCTTAATCACCTCTCGCTACAAGATCTCCCATGCTGCTCCCCACTTAGGGAATAGAAACAATTTGACGGCAGATAAGAACCACTTGGTCTTTATTAACCTATGGTACCTTAAACCCTATTTGATCATTTATTCTTTATAAGGATATTCTTATGTCTATCCCAAGCATGTTTAAACTGCTCTACTGTATTAGCCCCTACCACCTCTAATGGGAGGCTATTCCACTTATTCACTACACCTTTCTGTGAAGTAGATTTTATCTTAAATTTCCTCTGAACCTACTTCCCTCCAGTTTCAGTGCATGTCCTCGTGTTCTAGTTCTTCTCTTGCTTTGCTGAATGTTTCCCTCCTGTACCTTGTTCAAACCATTTCCCTGCTCTGCTTCAAACTATACATATTAAGATCATTGAGTCTTTCCGGGTAAGTTTTGTGCTGTAGGCTATGCACCATTTTAGTTGCCCTTCTTTGTACAGTCTCTAATATATTTATATTCCTCTGGATATATGGACTCCAGAATTGCTAAGGGATATCATTGCATCATGGCTAATCCCGCTTAGACTCTCCTCAGGGTATGTCATTTCTGATAACGCCACCAATATTGTGAGAGCTTTACAGCTGGGTGCATTCCATCACATTCCCTGTTTTGCTCACACAATAAACTTGGTGGTGCAGAACTTTTTAAAAAATAACAGGTGCGTGCAGGAGATGCTTTCTGTGTCCCAAAATATTTAGGGTCATTTTTCGGGATTCTGCAACAGCATGTAGGAGAATGCAGCAGCTGCAAGAAGAATAGAATTTAGGGGGAATATACTTTAGTCCAGCACAGTGAAGTATACTTTCCGAATACTCAATGCCGACTTTTTTTTATTTTATTTTTAATCTACACTGTTTTATTATTTATTTATTTTTGTGGGGAAGGGGGGGGTGGCTCTGACTCCTTCGTTGGTGGGTGGAGCAGACTATTTGAAAAAAGCAACAAATACTCATATGATCGCGGCGCAGGCGTCCCTCCTCCTTCCTCTCTGCTGCATTTACACTGAATATCGAGCATGATGTCATCATGTCACGCCCGACATTCAGTTAGGAGTGGCGCAGAGAGGACCCAGACAGAAGACAGAAGATGAAAGAGGCCAATACAAAGGTAAGTAAAAGAATGGAGGCAAAGGGAGGAAAACAAAAAGACACCAAGTGATGAAGGAGAGGGGGGGGGCAACATGGCACAGTTATGGACAGTGGGGGTCAGCATGGCACATTGATGACGGAGAGGGGGGGAGCAACATGGCACAGTGATTAAGGAAGGGGGGGGAGCAGCATGGCACAGTGATGAAGGAGAGGGGGGGCAGCATGGCACAGTGATGAAGGAGAGTGGGGGAAGCAGCATGGCACAGTGATGAAGGAGAGGGAGGGCAGCATGGCACATTGATGACGGAGAGGGGGGAGCAGCATGGCACAGTGATGGAGAGGGAGGGGAGCAGCATGGCACAGTGGAGAGGGAGGGGAGCAGCATGGCACAGTGATGGAGGGGGGGCAGCATGGCACAGTGATGAAGGAGGGGGGGCAGCATGGCACAGTGATGAAGGAGAGGTGGGGGCAGCATGGCATATTAATGAAGGAGAGGGGGGAGCAGCATGGCACAGTGATGAAGGAGAGGGAGGGGAGCAGCATGGCACAGTGATGAAGGAGGGGGCAGCATGGCACAGTGATGAAGGAGGGGGGCAGCATGGCACAGTAATGAAGGAGGGGGTGAGCATGGCATAGGGCTGAAGGAGAGGGGGCAGCAGCATGGCACAGTGATGAAGGAGAGGGGGGAAGCAGCATGGCACAGTGATGAAGGAGGGGGGGAACAGCATGGTACAGTGATGAAGGAGAAGGGGGGAGGAGCAGCATGGCACAGTGATGAAGGAGGGGGGGCAGCATGGCACAGTGATGAAGTAGGGGGGCAGCATGGAAGTCATGAAGGAGGGGGCAGCATGGCACAGGGATGAAGGAGAGGTGGTAGCAGCATGGCACAGTGATAAAGGAGAGGCTGGGCAGCATGGCACAGTGATGAAGGAGAGGGGGGAGCAGCATGGCACAGTGATGAAGGAGAGGGGGGAGCAGCATGGCAAAGTGATGAAGGAGAGGGCGGGCAGCATGGCACAGTGATGAAGGAGGGGGGAACAGCATGGCACAGTGATGAAGGGGGAAGGAGCAGCAGGGCACAGAGTGATGAAGGGGATGGGGGCAACATGGCACAGAACGATTAAGGGGGGCAGTATGGAACATACTGATGAAGGGGTCCATGTGAAGGGGGCAGCATGGAGGGCACAGTGTGATCATAAAGCATAACAGAGCATGGTGATGATGAAGGGGCACAGTAGTGTGTGTGATGGCACACGGGGTTTGTAATAGTGTGTGTGTGATGGCACAGGGGGCTTGTGGTAATGTGTGTGTGTGATGGTAGAGGGGGCTTGTGGTAATGTGTCTGGACTTTTGGATCTACAAATTTATTTTGGACATTTCAAGCCAGACTTTGGAAATTACAAATTTATTTTGGACTTGGTCAAGCCGGACTTTGGATACAAATTTATTTTGGACTTGGTTGACAGCCATTTTAGGATTAAAAGCTGCTGAAGACAGAAGAAAACTTCAGTGGTGAGTATAGGGAATTTATTATTTTTAATAAAAATATATGGTGTAAATGAGGGCGTTTACTGTCTTTATTGTGGGTTTATTATTTTTATTAAATGTTAGTGGTTTTAATGAGGGTGTTATGGTTTTGTAAACATTTTGGTTTGTGGAACTACAGGTCCCAGCCAGCCATGGGTCTAAGGGCATGTTGTCTCTTGTGGTTCTCCAAGTGCCAACATGCCCTGGTTGCCATGGGTATGCTGGTGCTTGTAGTTGTACAAGTAGCAGCATGCCCACACTATTTATGGCACCCTGGCTGGCAGGGACTTGTAGTTCCACAAAACAAAATGGCGTCTGTTTGTTTTTTTCAACTATAATCGCCGTTATAACCCTACACCCACCGCCCAGGGGTGTAGGAAGAGCACTGGGCTGGTGTCCCTAGAGGGGGGGCTTGCTCATTTTTTTCGGCGGACCCCACTCCCTAGGGAATCCAGCCCAGCGCTGAACAGCCTGGGGTTGGTTTGTCATTATGGCAGGGGGACCCCTGCCATGTGTCCCCCTGCTATAGGTCCACCAACCCCGGCTGGTTTGCCTAGTGATGGTTCCATGAAAATAGAGGTCCCACGCAAAATTTTTCCCCGATATTCACGGAACCAGCAGTAGTCTGGCAGCACTAGGGTTAAGACTGATTAGAGGGGGGAACCCACGCTTATTTGTTTTTCCAATTTGATCTATTTTTAACACTTTTTACAGCTACCGGGACCTCCGGCTGTATTGCAGAACGGTGTAACAGTGATGTGTTTATCTAACACGCTGCTACAACACAGGGGAGTTAGCTAACACGGGAGTGTTTTACTTCGCAGCAAAGTGCCAGAGATGACCAGCGATTTTGAAGATCAGGGTAAAAATCGCAGCTTGGTTACATTTGAGAAATTTTGGATTAAAATTGCGGGTTATCACTCGCGATTTGCCACGATTCTAACACGCTGAAAAAATCGGACCTTGATAAATTTACCCCCTGGTCTTGTCTAAAAGAATTGAGCGAAAAAGGTGACACCTCTCCCGTAACTCCACCTGATCCTACTATCAACATCCAAAGGGTGGTGGAAGATAATTTTAATGACAGAATAGAAATAGACACATCAGACAGTCCCTTTACATACTAGGAGGAAAAAGAGGGAATTTGGAGACCCATGTACCAACTAGCTTTGCACTACCTAACCTGCCCACCCTCCAGTGTGTACTCCAAAAGAGTTTTCAGCACAGCCGGGAACCTTGTCAGCGATCGGCGTCGGGGGCTTCTTCCACAAAATGTGGTAAAGATGATGTTCATAAAAATGAACTACAATTTCCATGAGGAAGGCCTTTCACGCCAATTACATCAAAATACAGAGACTTTTGTAATGGTGAATTCCAGCGGTAATGAATTAATAATGTGTGAGGATGATGTACACACTGATGAGGATGATGACAACAACATCTTGTTACAGTAGAGTTCATTAACAGCACTGCTACCTTAGGTGCCTTAAGCCCATTGTTAGCTTGTTTTTGGGGGGCCCAAACAAACCAAGCACTTCAGCCACAAAAGTGACACTCCTTGTCGCTGAAGTGCTTGGTTTGCTAAAGTGTGCATGTCCTTTTTAAGATCCAACATAAGGGTGGGTGGGAGGGCCCAAGGACAATTCCATCTTGCACCAATTTTCTTTACAGTTACCGCTGTGTGCCAATGTTACCTACATGTGCTATATACTGTCGTGTGCTTTGCAAAACTCAAAGATACCCATTGATGTTGCAGATGACTCAGCACAACATTTTGACATCTGGGGGTAAATGTATCAATATGCGGGTTCTTCAACACCCGCGTGTTCAGCCTCTTCCGCGATTAAATTTCAAGCGGCGCTGCATTGTAAAGGGAAGTTAATCCTTTACAATGCAGCGCCGCTTGAAATTTAATCGCGGAAGAGGCTGAACACGCGGGTGTTGAAGAACCCGCATATTGATACATTTACCCCCAGGTCTGGTCTACTGTAAAAGAATTGACCAAAATTAGTAACACCTCTGATGTAACCTGATCCTACTATCAACTATCAATATCTAAATAATGGTGGAGGATTATTATTAATTTTTTTGAACGTTATAAAGACAACAATTTTATTAACAAAGAACAACATTGTTTGCAGAAGTAATGTAAGCACGGATGTCCAAATAGACGTGTATATGTATTACTAAAACCTTCTACTTTGCTGCTGTTTCATCAGTATTTCACAAAATGTTTGTAATCTGCACTTTACGTCAAAGATACCTAGCTATATTTTAATTTTTTGGAAGGGAAACTTCCCTTTACAAGGCAGCGCCGCTTTAAATTTAAGCTGCGAAGACGCCGAACTCGCGGGAGTTGAAGAAACCGGGGTATGATACGTTTACCCCCTGGACTCTGCTGATCTCTGCGCACCTGTTCCACTTACCCGTGGTAGTCGCTATGACCAACGCTCACTATGTATTCTGTCTGCACTACTGAACTTCGCTGACTGTTTCTACTCTCCTGTATACAGCCGTGACCCATCACCTGCAGTATACTGAACACTTTATTGAACTTTGTATTTATGCTCCACCTTAAAGTGGTAATTCCTATTATTCACCATTTGACATCTGAACTGTATATTTCTCTAAGCTGCCTAGGTCTGTTCTCCACCTGTCTCACTGGGAACTTTCCTGGAGGGCCGCGACCTGCAGGGTGGAAGCCGCTGAAGCCCAAATTCCCTTGCGGGAATCCCTGCTGAATACCTTCCATCTTGTTAGACTCCGCGCCTCTAGGGAAGTCTAGTCAATTCCAGTTGAGACAGCAGGATCTCAGTCATTCCTTCGTGAGCAAACCTGACAGGCGGTTTTGCCAAAACCAAAGCACGAACTTAATCCAAAACCAAAACCAAAACACAGGTGTCAGTGAACATGTCTAGTTATAAATGTAATGCTGACTCTTTATATGCACAACCATTTTGAGCTTCCTTCACATTTTACCTGACTATAAACTTACTTTTCCAGTTGAAACAGATATTTGGTAACCCTGGCTTAACCGCCCTGACGCATGCTCCACAGTTAATGCTTGAGCATGAGTTTTGCATCCAATATTTCTCTAGAGAATCTAGCAGGTGGTGGAATTTGGCAGGCCTCATAGCAAAATTTGGAGGAGGGCCCAGTGATGCCAGTTCACTTTCCGAAAGCCCCGACTCTGGTTTTCTAATCATGCTTCGGGGCCGGAACATGCATAGAGAAGCCTCAGACGTGTTTTCAATGTGCCAGCTATGCATGCTCAGAAGAGCAGAGTGGTGGCCTCCTGAGAGTTCACTGGCATTTCCCCCTCATTTGCTCCGGACTTTGTAGCAACTGCACCACATGCAGTGGTGGTAGTTCTGCCTCTGGACACTAGTGTATTCCCTTACAAGAACCTTGGATTCCAGGACATTGGCATTGTAAATGCATTTCTGTAAGCCCTTTTGGTTGTCTGTGCAAGAAAAATATTGTTAGTTGCCAAAGGGCTGTTGCCTTAAGAGGTGTATTATTATGGCTGACATATTTTTGTTTTTTTAGTGTTTTTATAATTTGGTGTAGAAAAATAAACCCTCATGGGCCCCTCTATCCGTGCTTAATGTAGCATGTGTGGACTTTTATTTCCCATGTCTTTGAAAAGTTTGTCAGCTTTTACTTGTGAGATAGGTGGTGGAAAGGAAAAGAACTATCTTGGCTGATTTCACAGAATAGGTTCCAAGTGATGGCAAGTGGGTTCCTAAAACCCTTGCCTCTCTTGAAACATTACTGCCAAAGGGTCAGGGATTAAATGTGGTCGTTAGTTTTGGATTTTTTGGACCAGGAACCATAGAGGCAAAAACACCTCAAAATGAAAAAAAAAATGTAGATCCATAATTGTGGTGTTATAATTTTAATCTAATAAAAACAGCTAGCAAGAGAGCATACTTATATCAACATTGCAAGAAATAAATACTTATACCATATTAGCTTCAAAAGGTGTCAAAAAATAATAGGGATGTTCATCTTCATATAATATTTATTTAATGTGTTTGAAGTACACAAATTTATCATACTTTTCACTGAAGCGTTAACAACATTCAGCATTCCTCATAGACTATGAATTATTAGTTCTGCTATTGTTTTCACTTGTTCTCCAGCTATTTATACATTTGAGAGCGTTGCCCAAAAGCATAATGTTTAGAATAGTACAAAAGTAGGATGTTTAGCAGAGGTGCAAAACCATAATAGAAAACAAACTACATTTCCAAAATGGCAAGTCAAAGAAAGAAAAGTGCAAAATGTTGCCACAATTACTACAAAGGAGTATGTAGACTGCAGGAACAGACAGTCCCCATGCACAGTGCGCTGAGTAAATGGCTCCAAAATTCTGTTCAGTATACTGTGATGACTGGGTTGACAGACTTGTCACTCCAGGAATTGCAGCCGCTGCTTTACTGGTGCAGAACTTTAGTTTTTTTATAGAGGGGAATGGCATATGCAAGGAATGTCCCTTAAAATGTGCCCTCTCCCCTTTATCTCATTATAATAAATTAATAAATATGTTAAAAAAAATGAAATCTCACTGTTGCACTGCCCCAAAACACAAGGCCACTTCAGTGGGAAATTCACTTTGCCCAACTCCTCTCGTTTGTCTGTGCAAACAAGCTACCGTATATACTCGAGTATAAGTCGACCCGAATATAAGCCGAGGCACCTAATTTTACCACAAAAAACTGGGAAAACTTATTGACTCGAGTATAAGCCTAGGGTGGGAAATGCAGCAGCTACTGGTAAATTTCAAAAATAAAAATAGATACCAATAAAATTACATTAATTGAGGCATCAGTAGGTTAAATGTTTTTGAATATTTATTTCAAAGAAAAACAGTAAATTAGCTCTGTAAGTGGAAAAGAGTCAACAAAACCAATATGGTATCAACAATAACTTTAAAAGTACAAAAACCTAAGCTCAATCAGCAACCAAGCTAATATTATTTTATTATGATGGCTCCATTATCAGGCTGAATTCATGGACATGGTTATCTACTTTGCTCCTCACTTATCATGGTTTTGGTAACGCTCTATGACACAGAAATACAGATTTATCTCTCCCTGTTCATCTTATAAGTGATTTACCGGTATATAAACTTTTGAATAGGACTGCACTGCTATATTCTTTTTGTTTTTGTATTTTTTTTTTCCAGACACTTTGGGCAAATAAGTATTAAATGACTATTTTGGTGAGAAAAAAAAATCAACTTACAAGAGTTTGGTGCTTGCCGTTAGTGCGCAGTGCGTTCCACAGACAGGAAGCTCAGCACTTGCAATGCCGAACTTCCTGTCTGTGGATGCGTTCCACTGCGGCACTAACGGCAAGCACCAAACTCTTCTCCGTTAATATTTTCCTTCACTTTCTCTTCAGCCCTTAAGCGGGCTGAAGCTATGGAGGCAGGCACCACCCTCCTTACGGCCCTGCATTGTGGGCTTAAAGCATCACTCGAGTATAAGCCGAGGGGGGGCTTTTTCAGCACAAAAATTGTGCTGAAAAACTCGGCTTATACTCGAGTATATACGGTATGTGCCCTGGGGGAAATTTTGGGATATATATGCAAAGTGAGGTGTACAGCGTGTTCAAAGCTGTATGCGCTGTCAAGCAGTCATTTTGCCTTCTATAAATGACTCATCACAATGGGTAATTAAATCCTCTGAAAGTGAACTGTTCTGCTCAAAGGTGGTTTAGTATATAGAACTTTAACATTTTAGCAAGATAAATACCCAAATTATACAATTTCAGAAGGGGAGCTGTATTTAATGCTGAGAAAAGATGATTAAGAACTCAGAAACTTTTTTCTTCCAGGTATAAAATTCAAACATAACAGCTTGTGTGCAATGTAATTTGCTTCTTGTTACGGCACAGTTGCAACCTGTATAGGCTTAATGATAGCCTATTAACCAATAGTTTACAACAACCTTGTCTGCTATGCATACACACAATATTATTTTTACAATTTCTTGTTCAATTACCTGCACACAATTTTTTTGTACAAGAGTAAAAAAACAGGCACTATAAAATATAAAAATAGAAGACAGCTGCCTTAGTCAGTCACTATTAATAAGCCATGTTTATTGCTTGCCTAGAAATGTAACAATTGTATCAGATACTAGAGCAACAAGATACGAGACTCAAACACTTTTTTGGGCACACATTTTGGGGGCATTTTCATTCACAAATAAATCATAATATGCATGTATAGATATTTGCTATTAATCTTGCTAGCCAAGTAGTGATTAATGGGAGGCATAAAAATTATTTTGATAATTTTAATTATGTGCCCTTACAGGACATTATGGCAGGTGACGTAGCCAGTAAAAGAAATTTGTGGCAGCAGCGCTCCCAGTCATCGAGTGATACTAAGGTAAGCATAAAAATACAAAAATATGTATGCAAGTCTATGAATTACTTAATGTGTGTGTGTGTTCATGTTTCATGCTATTTTGAAAAGCTGTAGTCTTCCCTATCTATGCCACACACTAGCTTTGCCTTACCAATTATGCCACCACCAAGGTTTTTTGTGAAGAGCTGACACTCTTATTTAGGAAACCTTAGGTTCTCACTTAAAACTAACCTATTACATTTGACTTTAATCAGAGTTACCATAAACCACAATGTTTTCCCCTGTTTCAACTATGTAGCATTTTTGACCAAACTGTTGCATGAATTCGCAAGAACACAAAGGCTTAAACCTATTAATTTCACAGTAAATTCATAAATTGGGAATCAATAAAACACTCAGCCAATATAGGTTAAAAGAAGAGATAATGAATATAATACAAGTATAATGCAATGGTTTCTTGTAAAATAAAAAGGATAAACACAGAATTGATAAAACTCATGTATGATCAAGTTTCTGTTGCTGGGAGAAGCAGGAAATGGGACACTCTTCAATATCAGATTGACTCCACAAAAGTGAGCAATTTGCTAGAGTTACAATGCAGTTTTAAAATTGCTGGAGGGCCCACAGCCCCCCTTCCTGTGATATCAGAACTGAAAAGTATGTGTAAATGCAAATTATGATTTTACTACTCTCTGTTGAAGAAACACCATCTAATACCCCATTCATACTGCACCAAAAACCCGGGTTTTTGCCGGGGCAAGCCCAGATGACCCGGGTTGAGGTGTAGTATGAATGGTTCCAGGTCATCAGACCTGGGAATTAGACCCGGGTTTTTTGGCGGGGTAATTCCCAGGTCTTCCCCGGGAAGCCTGCACTATGAATGGTGCGACCCGGGTTTTTCAACCCAGGTCTCACCAGACACAGTGTTAAAGTAGGTAAAAAAAAAATCACAAGAGGAGCCAATCCACGCTCCTCTTGTGATGTTGCCATGTAGACCCCGGGCAGACCCGTGTTCAGTATGAACGTGGTCTATCCGGGAATTTTACTCTGGGGGAGCCTCTGCCAACCTCTGTCCCCCGACAATATCTCAGGTTCATATACTCGGGATATAGCCTGGGAGGCAGTATGAAAATGGTATAAATAAGGTTTTAGTTACCCTGTTCTAATTTTTCACCAGAATGGATTAAAAAAACATTCTTAAAATAATCTTAGTCGGATGCTCTGCTGAAAACTTTAATAAGCAACAAACTAAATTCCATGTCTGTCAAATTAAAATGACAGTGAGGGCCTATTTTACAGATAAAAGTGACAGACACTGTTTTGTGTGGAGGGCTGCAACCACTCTATGGGAAGAAATACTGATTTTTTTTTTAGGAATCAACATATCTGTTGTAACACCTAATAATATTGTCTACATTCGAATTGTTGACTTAATAATACTGTATACCAGGGGTTGGCAACCTTTCTCTATCGGAGTGCCGGCTAAAATCTAGTCAAGCCCAGGTGTGCCAGTTGTGTGTGTGTGTATGTATGTATATATATATATATATATATATATATATATATACATACATACATACATACATACATACATACATACATACATACAGAGCTGCCTAGAGAAATTCATGGCCCCAGTACAGCAACTCCATGGGTCCTCCCTTATAGTTAAGCATGGTTAAAAAAATGTTGTGCCGCCGCAAGTGGTTGTACAATTGGGGGTGTGGCAGTACATCATTGGGGGCGTGTCTAGCAGGTGAAAAGCACCAGGCCACCCTCTTACAGAAAAATGCATTACTCACACATGCCCCCTTGCTCAGCAACTTTGCTCACATATGTCCCCTCTGCCCACATGCTTTAATCACACGTGTCTCCCTCTGCCCACATGCTTTAATCACACTTGCCCCCCCTCTGCCCAGCACCTTTAGTGATACATGCCCCTCTCCATCACCTTTCATCATAAATGCCCCCTCTCCAGCACACCACCTTCTTACCTTATTCTCCACTGCACAGCATGGGAAGATATCCAGCAGCCCGCCGAGTAGTACGTGATCACTGCAGTCACATGACCTGGCATCTGAATGTACCTGAGCTAAAAGGGATTTAGCCACTACCGATCCCCCTGCACTCAATAATTTATTTTTTTTAAAAAGTACTTTTAAAATATATATTATTTTTTTTCAAAATTAGGTCTCCAGAGGGGACTCGGGCCACCAAGCAGGCCCAGGCAATTTGTAGCCGCCCCCTCCCCTCTCGGCGGCTCTATATATATATATATATAATATTATTTCTCATTTTATGAGGCTAATATCATATTAACAGTTAGGGACCAGCAAAAAAAAATCTTATGCCGCACAGTAGTGCCCCCGTTCATATCATACCTCATAATTGTGCCCCCAATTCATCTTATGCCACATAGTTGTGCCCCTAATTCATACTTTGCCACAATTGCCCGCAGAAACACATAGTATGCTACAGTTGCCCCCAGAAATACATAGTATTTCACAGTTGCCCCAGAAACACAAAGTATGCCACAGTTGCCCCCAGAAACACATAGTATGCCACAGTTGCCCCCAGAAACACATAGTATGCCACAGTTGCCCCCAGAAACACATAGTATGCCACAGTTGCCCCCAGAAACACATAGTATGCCACAGTTGCCCCCAGAAACACATCGTATGCCACAGTTGCCCCCAGAAACACATCGTATGCCACAGTTGCCCCAGAAACACATTGTATGCCACAGTTGCCCCAATACATTTTATGCCACAGTAATGCCCCAATACCTTTTATGTCACAGTAATGCCCCCTTCTCTTCACACTTCAAAGTGCCTCCCAAAAATTTTGTAGATACAGAAAAAATGCCCCCAATGACTCTTATGGCCTCAGAATTGCATTAAATAAATTTTTAGGACACAAATAAATGAATAAAAAAAGATATAAGTTTATACTAACCTCTTCCAGGTGTGATCCGGTCCGCAAAGGTGCTTGGGAGTAACTGCACAGCCGATACTGAACTGCTGCGCAAGCGCACCAGTTCAGCTCTTCTCCGGCTGTCATTTTTAATAAATGACTGCAGGAGAAGTGCTGAACTGTTGCACTTGCGCAGCAGTTCAGTGTCAGGGAAGGAATGACAGCCGGAGAAGAGCTCAACTGCTGCGCTTCAGCATTTAGACAGCGGACGGCGTGCCAGGACTCAGGGGGCTGCGTGCCACCGTGTCGGGGGTTGCCGACCCCTGCTGTATACATTACAATTGTCGACCTAATAATACTGTCAACATTAGAATTGCCAACCTAATAATATTGTCGACATTTTAATTGTCGACCTAATGTTGTTCGACTCTCTGAATGTTGACCAAATGAATGTCTAGCTATCAACCACATATGCTCAAATATATGGTATTTCAATATGCTATACAATATGTCTGTCTTTGACCAAGTGCTTTCTCTATTTATTTCAGCTCTAAGCTAATCAAAAAGTGACAACTCATTAAAGAGAAGGAGATCTGTGCCAGCATGATCAAAAATGCAACTCTCTTCATTGTGCCTATATGCTGCTGATGCTGTTTTTTACTCTCTTTATACCTCTATTTCTACTTAAACTTTGACATTAAATTACATCAGTGTCTTTAGTCTATCATTAGTCTGTGAGCCTCCACTCCATCTTCCCTCTTCTGTTAATTGCTGTATACAAAATATTGAAATAAAGTAAAGATGCATCTTGTGTTTTTTGTGTCTCTTCAATTATTTGTGTGTCTGCGATTTTCGGTTCCTTGTTCTTTGAGAGGTGGTATGAGGTAGAGAAGAGTGGACACGTGTAGTCTGAGTACAGTAAGGGAGCAGATACATCTGTCGGGAGGCATATCTCTTGCAGGTGCTGGAAGGCTTATGCAAATATAGTCAATCAGAGGCTGGCTAGGCAAGGGAGCACCTGTCGCCCCGGGTCAGTTCCATAGTGATCCTTGGCCCTGGGTCAATAGGCTACTTGCATTTTTTGCCTTTAAAATGTTCCTAATAGGCTACTGAGCTAAGTTTCACCCCTCCCCCAGGGTAAAATTTGCCAGCCAGCCCCTATATACAATGATGATGATGACTATAAGCAGCATTACATAGTCACATCTGAATGGTTGTTTGTGGATTGACCTCCAGCTGATTTCATTCATTAGCATCACTGCTTTATTAGATCAATTAATTAAACAAAGTAGTGGCCCTCTGTTCAAATTGTCATTTCTATACAGACTGCTGCAAATTAAAATGCCATTAAAATTTTAAAGGGAGAAACAGCAGATGTGAAGGTGATATATAAAATAAATTATATATGGTAATTCTGACTTTCACATGCATTAAATATTTTCTCTTGTGCATATAACTGAATTACCCTTATGTACACAACATGATGATATATTAAAATGTACTTTGAGTATTTACACATACATTTAATGCTTGTGAATGCTACACTTCCACTTGGTGTAAGTATACACACTGGTACGGCTGATATAAGTAGTGCTCTTGAATTGTTTGCATTACCAGTTGTGCCTACTCTACATACTGACACAAGAATGCTTTTTATTATGTGTGACTTTTCCTATGTGCACATCCACCTGCGAATGAGTCCCACTCCCTCTAAGTTAGTGCCAACAGACTTGCACTTACCCATCGGTGCCACCATATCATGGGCTACTGGACATTTTCTAATGCATTGGTTTGTTTTACTGATCTGCAGAAGTCTTTTAATTGAATAGGTTACCAAAAAATTAAACTGATAACAATCATCTGTTTTCTATAAAAAAAACATACTTGCAAGTTTTTTTGTAAAGAAAAACTCATGCTTTACCTTACATGTATTCTCATTGCCTTATTTTTCCCTCACACAATTTAGCATACGCATTTCCAAAGAGTGTACACAATATTTTCCCCTAACTGGTTATTATCTCAGCTCTTAATTACCCCCATCTTGTAATCCTCAATTCACACAGACACATACACACCACTGCTGGTCCCAAGTTATTATGGTGGAAAAAAACAATAGTCAATTTTGTAAATGATCAGAACAATTCTTTTATTATATAAAGCATAAAATAAAAACATAACAAAATGCATATATTTATTTGAAGCCAGTCATAATGGACCTGATGCTGAGCTGGATGCATTTGCATCAAAACATGCAGTTCACACAAAAATGATGCATACAGTCTTAAGATTCAAGCAAATCAGCAAATGCATGTAATTGCTTTAATGTAACCTGTTTCCCCCCAAAAAAAAACAACAACCTGCGCGAGAGCTACTGCGCGCATGCGCAGCACCTCCGTTTAGGCAGCGCTGTCCTATACAGCAGCCGCAGCGCTGTCAAAGAAGCGTCCGCAGCGGTGCTGTATACACTACAGCCCCGCCGTGGACGCTTCTTTGACAGCGCCGCGGCTGCTTTATAGGACAGTGCTGCTATAGTGGCCATTTAGTTAGCGCAGGGAAGACTCAGAAACCCCCCTGCGTGCGCCACTGCTTGTGGTAATCAAAATGGTGCCCTCCCCCTGGAATACCTGCTATCAGCAGTATATTATGACAGGTTGGGCTAATGAAATTTTAAGAACCCCACAACATAGGGTCTCTCTGCCATAATGTCACTCAGCCCTATCTTGTGCAGCAAGAGGCTGAATTCCTTAGGGAAATTGGGCCCACACAAAAAATGTGCCATCCTCAGCTACTCTGTGTAGTGTGTGTTTGAGTAATACATTTGTAAAATATTGATTTTTTTTTTTTATTAAGGTTTTATAAAAGGAAGTAACAGGGTGCAGAAAGTAAAACGGGAAAAGGGGGAACAAAAAGGAGGGGCAAGGGGTTACTGAACAGGAAGGACACATGTCAAACATGCACAATAAGTGGAACATGACACAGAGTAACCTTATACAAAAAAAAATTAGAGCATATAACGGTCACCAGGGACTCTCGCAAGGGAATGTTGGCTTCGCTGCAAGAGTATGCGTGGGTCATGGTTCTCGGAGACAGCCACCAGCGTACTAACAGAGTGGACAGACGTAGTCAATCAATCCGGGTCAGAACCAGCCGAGTTACAAGTGGAGATCCAAAGAATAGTCAAAGCAAGCCAGGAGTCAGAAAACCAGAACTAGCGACAAAGTACCAAAACAGAATCCAAAGGAAAGTCAAAGAGATAGCCGGATCACAACAGGAGCAGGTACAGGATATGGAACAAGGTGCTGGAGCAGGTGTGTGAACCAATACTCTGGCACCCTAGTTGTGCCAGGGCAAAGAATGCTGTTTAAGACTGCTATTAAAACTTAGTGTTGAGCCCTGATAGGTGGCGAGGTAATTGGCGGTCAGGCACGCTGACCGCCAACAGGTGGGGCCGAGAAGCGTCCTGTTGCCTAGCAACTGGACGTGATATCCTCTGCTCATGTGTGCGCAACGTGCCCCAAACAGGAACCAGGAAGCGTCCCATTGGTAGGCAATGGGACACAGCAATCAGGGGAAGACAGGCGGCCATATTCTGCAATTAGTGTCAGTGCGGAGACAGCGCCTGACAGTACCCCGCTCCTCTCTCTCAGGAACAGAACACATAGCAGACTGGCCCTTGAGAAAATTGGAGAGAAGGATCTCTGTACCGGACCGTAACCCTTCCAATGGACTAGAAAGTGTATTCTGCCTCGAACGGTACGAGAGTCCAAGAGGCGTTCTACCTTATACTCGTCACCGAGGACAGACTTGATGGGAGGAGGTGGAAGATGACTTTTAGAAAATTCATTAGGAATTAAAGGTTTAGTAGGGATATATGAAAGAAATTATGTACACGGAGAGAGGGAGGCAACTGGAGCCAGTAGGTGACAGCATTGATGACATGAGAGATGCAGAAGGGACCAATATAGCAAGGTGCAAACTTCATAGATGGTACTTTGAGTTTGAAGTTACAGGTGGATAACCACACCTTGCCCTCTGCATGGACAACTGGATGATTTTTGCGATGACATTCCGCAAAATGCTTGTGCCGTTTGGATGCTTGTTACAATTTATCTTGTACTTGGGTCCACATCCTGGAGAAGTCACGAACCACTCCTTGGACAGCGGGTATGGGTATACTGGATTTGTCATAGAAGGTAGGTAAAACAGGGTGTCTGCTAAAGATAGTAAAGAAAGGAGATGCTCTGGTGAATTTATGCTGATGGTTATTATGAGAGAACTCATAATAACCATAATAATTGCTCCAATCATCGCTTGATGATCGGAACAATAGCAGAGGAGAAAGGTCTCCAAATCTTCAGGGGCGCATGCAGGAAGGGGGGGTTCATAATCTCTGGAAACCCCTGCCCTGCCTGGTGTGAGTGGCAATGTATTGTGTGTGATGGCACAGGGGGCTTGTGGCAATGTAGTGTGTGTGTGATGGCACAGGGCTTGTGGCAATGTAATGTGTGAGGTAGGTGGTGTCTAATTAATGGCTGTTATTTTTTTTGTGGGATTATGGTGGGGCAATTTAATTTAATAGCGGGGTTGGTGCAGACTTATTAATGTAGGGTGGGATGATTCATTTAATGTTGGGGTGGTTTGGGTGCTATTAATTAAATGTGTGTCAGCGTTTTGGAAAAAGGATTGCTATTTCTTAAAAGTGAATGCAAGTTATTTAATGTATGGTAGGAAATAGGTTTATTTAATAAATGTGATTACAATTAATGTTGGGGTGGTTTGGGGAAATATGTCTTTCTATTAAAGGTGAATAAAATTATATTAGTCGGGCTGGTTACAAGAAAGGGGCATTAATAATAAAACATGAGTTGTTTTGATTTAATGTCGAACTGCATAGAGGCAGACAGGCCTACTGTGTTCACTCATTGCTGGCATTTCTATATCTCATGTACCTATTCTATTTCCAAACAGGGACCCAACATTCCAGGATCCAGACAAGCGCTACTAAACTTAGAACATGAGCAGCAACAACAAGTATTGAAAGCAGGAAGAACAGGTAGGAGAGAGCAGTATAGTCTGCCAAATGTCCTGATTCTGGTTGGGCAGTCCTGAGTTTGGGGACTGACCCGATCAGTCAGGACTTTGTCTCGACTACAGGGACAGTTGGGAGGTATGTGATACTTCACACAGCTCTGCTCATGAAGGGGGAGCTGCATGCACCTAACAGTAGTGCACGCAGCATTGCTCATGTATTTAAAGGGGGATTGGAATAGTTGGAGAGCTACCTAGCACTATCTAAAATTATAGCCAAACCCATGCATACTGGTCATGCCCACTGGTGGTTTACCGTGGAAACCCCCCTCCTCAAATCCTGCATTTTCCCCTGATCCTAGTTGACACATTTAGTTTGACCATTGGTCTGGGGATGGTAGCCCGAGGAGAATTTTAACTCGATCCCAAGATGTCTACAAAAGATCTCCAAAACCTGGAAATAAATTGTACCCCCAGATCTAAAATGATTTCCAGGGGGCAACCAAAGATATTCGTGATAAAAAGAAGAGCAAGCTCTGTGGAAGAAGGTAACTTCTTAAGAGGGACGAAGTGTGTCTATTTAGAAAAACCAACCACCACCACCCAAATGGTGGGTGTTGGTGGACCATGACTATTGGGGAGGTCCATAATAAAATCTATGCAATTGCTGGTCCATGGAGATTCTGGAAAAGAAGCGGGAGAAGAAGATCAACCGGAGATAGCCTAGGGGTCTTGTGGCAGGCATAAACGTCACAGGCCACCACAAATTTGTGAACATCAGAGCTTAAAAAAGGCCACCAATAATTACGGGATAAGAAAGCGATGGTTTTCTTGGAGTCGTGAGTCCAACCTAAAAATTTGTGGGCGAAGGTGAACACCAACACAAGGACGTCCAATGGGAGTTGTTTTCAGAGAGGACTTGGTCAGGGCTAGAATCTTGAGTGAACTAATAACAAGTTTAGGATCTGGAGGACAGAAATCAGACAGATCAAAAGACCTAGAAAGAGCATAGGTCCTGGCATTCTTTGAGCCAGCTCAAAAGGTCAGGATTAGTTGGATTCTTGAAAAAAAGTCACCAACGGGCCTGCCGAAGATTCAGACATTGCGCTGACTGTAAATAGATAAGATTCATATGATCCGTGATTACAGTAATAGGATGGAGAGCCCCTTCCAGTAGATACCGCCATTCCTTCAGATCGACTTTGATTGCGAGGAGTTGCTTATCACCGATGCCATAATTGGCTTCGCAGGGTGAAAATTTCTTGGAGAGGAATCCACAAGGAGTAAAGGTGCCAATGGAATTCTTCTGTGAAAGAACTGTCCCCACATCGACAGAAGAATCATCCACTTCAAAATAAAATGGTTGGTGCTGGTCAGGTTGTCTCAGAATAGGATCAGCTGCAAAAGCGTCTTTTAAGGATTTAAAGGCAATGATTACCTCCTGAGGCCAGTCTTTAACTAGTCCCCTTATGTGAGTGAGAGAAGTGATAGGTGCGATTAAGGAGGAAAAGTTATTGATGAATTGTCGGTAATAATTACAGAAACCGATGAAACGCTGAGTGGCTTTAAGGCCGGAGGGTTGCGGTCAATCGAGAATAGACCCCACTTTCTTGGGGTCCATCTGTATGCCAGAAATTAAGTATCCAAGGAAAGGTACTTGTGTTGAAATATGCATTTTTCTAACTTGCAAAACAGACGGTTCTCTCAGAGGTGGGACAGAACTACTTTGACGTTGTCAGGTGCCATCCCCGCACATTCAGAAAGTGCCAGGGACGGGAACCTTCCTGTGCTGGCCAATTGCATCAAGTTGCCTAGCAATGGGTCATGACTGTATTCTTTGTGCCGGTAAATGTGCTGTTTCCCCACGTATCCGTTGCTAGGCAACGGGACGCTCTGCTTCCCTTCCTGTCAGCGGTCAGACTGCCGATCCCTCTGCCACCAATGAGAGATCATTACTCTCTATTTATTGAGGCTTTGGCGCCAGAGTATCAAAGTCCCCTTATGCTCCAGAACTTCTGTCTGTGTTCTTGTATCCTGATTGTCCTTTTGGTTACTGACCCGGCTTTCCTGACTCTGCACTTGGATTCTCCTTTGGCATATTTTGGACCTCCTGGTTTGACCTCTGAACTCCTTGATGCTGCCTCTGTCTGCTCCTTCAGTACTTATCTGCCTACGCAGTTCTGACCCGGATTGTACGTCCTCGCCAACCCTCTCTAACTCTCTGGTGGCTACCTAGGAGAGCTGCGATATGCGTGTCTTTGCTGCAAACTCCAAACTCCTTTGCGGGGGTCCCTGGCGACAACCATGCCTCCTAGACTAGCAGCGTCAATACCAGTAGGTGGGTCTTATTTTCACGGCTATCGTGACAGACGTGCTCCCGGTGCAAGGACAGGTCTTGAGAAAAGATCAGAATGTCATTAAGGTAGACAACCACGGATAGATATAACATGTTTTTAAAAATCTCATTAATAAATTTCTGGAAGACCACCAGGGCATTGCAGAGTCCAAAGGGCATAACAAGGTACTCATAGTGCCGATCCCTGGTGTTAAAGGTGGTCTTCCATTCGTCACCTTGACGAATCCGACTCAGGTTGTAGACTCCCCTGAGGTCTAATTTAGCAATGATCTGGGCTCCACGAATGCGGTCAAAGAGCTCTGATATAAGAGGAAGAGGATAGCGATTCTTAATGGTGATGGCATCAATTTACTGTAGTCAATACAAAGCCTGAGAGACCCTTCTTTTTAGATTTACAGATAAAACCGCATTCAAGATTATTGGAAATGTAATCGACCATGGCTTGAGTCTCTGCTATGGATAGCAGAAATACTCTACCCCTAGGAATCCTCTTACCAGGGATGGGGCAGTCCCAGGGTCGGTGAGGCGGCAAAGACATCCATAAAATCTGTATAGGCCTCAGGAAGAATTGGCTGGGAAGCAGAGACGAGGCAAGAAATCAAAGGATGTACCAAAGATAGACATTGATGCTTGCAAGGTAGGGCCCCAGGAGTTGACCTGAGCGAGGAACCAGTCAAACTGCAGAGAATGTGCCTTGAGCTAAGGTAGTCCCAAAATCACCGGGTTAATAGACTATGAACGAATTAGGAAACGTATCCAATCAGAGTGGCGAGCTCCTACCGACAGCCGTAATAGACTGATAATGCGGTCAACGGAACTGTTGGCGACATGGTTACCGTCTATCGCAGTCAGAGCCAAAGGCTGTGGCAATGGATAGATGGAGCATGGAGGCCAACTCGGTGGTTATGAAGTTACCACCGGATCCAGAGTCCACAAAGGCTGAAAACTACTGGGGGCCATCTGAAGAATAAAGAACTACAGGCATAAGAAATTTGGAATCTCTTAGGGAGTAGGCGGTAAGGGACCTGGATCCTAGGACGACCCCCTTAACTTTGCCTAGGATGGGACGTTTCCCGGTCTCTTGGAACATGAAGAGAGGAGGTGACCAGATTCTCCACAATAAAAAGACAGGTGATTTCTGAGAAAGGCAAGAGCGGCCAAGCTGCATGGGTTCCTCAGAAGTGGACACAGGAGGCTGAAACTGAGGAGCCAGATGAGAAAAGGGGCGACGAGAGAGATTGCTCTCCTGAGTACGCTCCCTGTGCTGGATATCCACCTTGATGCAGAGGGAGATTAACTCGTCCAGGCTGGATGGGAGGTCACGAGAGTCTAGATTGTCCTTGATTCGTTCATTAAGCCCTTGCCAAAAGGTGGCCACAAGAGCATCATTTTTTGAGTGAAGCTCAGAGGCTAAAGTCCAAAACTGTACAGCATATTGGCCAGCAGTTAAGGATCCTTGACGAAGGGCCAGCAACCCTGAAGCAGCAGAAATGGCTCGACCCACCTCATCAAAGACCTCCCGGAAATTCTTGATGAAGAGCCTGAAGGGTGTCCAAGCGAGATACGACCCCCTGGAGACACTGTACGAGCTGAGCTTGATTGGTCTCTTGCTGGTCCACTCTCTGAGCAAGATGGAGCAGGAAATCTTGAGCGGAGGGTTCTTCCTGTCCCCTCATCTTCTTTGGCCAGAGTATATTGCCACGAGCTACGGAGTAGTTACTAGCCGGTATTAGCGCTGCTGAGCAGGGAGGTGCAGAGTCTAACGTACCCCTGATGTTCACCAGCGTAATAATAGATTGGACGGGCTTAGTCAATCAATCCGGATCAGAACCAGCCGAGAAGCGAGGTACAAGGGGACATCCAAAGAATAATCAAAGCAAGCCAGGAGTCAGAAAACCGGAACTAGCGACAGAGTATAAAAACAGAATCCAAAGAAAAGTTAAGGAGATAGCCGGGTCTCAACAGGAGCAGAAACAGGATATGGAACAAGGTGCTGGAGCAGTTGTGTGAACCAATACACTGTCACCCTAGTGGTGCCAGAGACTGCTATATAAACTTAGTGATGAGCCCTGATAGGTGGCGAGGTAATTGACCTGTGGGGTCGAGAAGCGTCTCGTTGCCTAGCTTCTCTGCCCCACCTGTCGGCAGTCAGCATGCCTGACTGCCAATGCCCCTTGCGCATGCACGTGTAGCGCGCCCCAAACAGGAACCAGGAGGTGTCTCTATGTTAGGTGACACACCGATCGGGAGCAGACAGGCGGCCGTCTCCTGCACTTAGTGTCAGTGCGAAGACGGCGCCTGACAACTGGTCTATGGGATTAAGATATTAATACAAGAAATACAAGAAAATAATACAATTATTAAAATCAGTTAAATTTTTGCCAGGTTTAGGAATTGCGATTATTTTAGCTTCCAACATTTTTTGCAGGAAGCTACCACCACCCATAATTTCATTAAACAATTTAGTTAAGATAGGTGCCAATTCAGTTTTAAAAGTAACGTAGAAATTGTTAATATATCCATCTGGACCAGTGGCTTTCTGAATGTTAACATCTTCGAATTTCGCAAAAAGTTTTGTGATATGAGCAGGATTGTATGTTTTAGTGCCTTGGGGGTCAAGAAGTACCTTTATCCTATTCCTGATTTGCCTACCCCTGAGTTTTCGAACAAGTAATCTGCTAGCCCTTTCCAATAGAGAAGATTCTGGACTGCCAGTCAACTTTTGTTATCTATTTGATTAAGTGCAAATGTGGGATTCAATATGTGGGTTGCACTACAAGGTCTGTTGGAGTGCGATTTCAGGAACATCGTCGAAGTAAATTGAAGAATGTTACAACCCATACTTTGTCTGCGCATATGAATGTATGCCAAGGTAACAAATTAATAGGCTTACAAGTGAGGGCCATTGAACAAATTGGCATGACCAAAAGAGGGGGTGACAGATTCAATCTGTTGTATAAACGCGAAGCCTATTGGATCTTTGAGCTTAAGTCACTATCACCTTACGGCAGTGGTTCCCAAACTGTGTGTCGTGGCTCCCTGGGGTGCCGTGGAGATCTCACAGGGGTGCCTCAGCCTGGGCCGTTTGTAAGCAAGGTAGGGGACTTCTTGGTAATTATTTTGTCTTAGGGGTGCCTTGAGAAAATTATGGAGACCCTAAGGGTGCCTCGAACTGAGAAAGTTTAGAATCCACTGCCTTACGGTTTGAATGACACTATTGAATTGAATAACTTTTGAACCTCCTCCAGCCAGTAGACATTTAGTGATTGAGGATTATTGGTGTTTTAGAATTGTAATAAATTGCCAATATTAATTATAGTAGATTGTTCATAATTTTAATGTTTTTTGTCATGTCACACATTTCAATGTAGCGTCATTTTTTATTTTAATATTACTTTTAATATGTAATATATATATATACAGTTTATCAATTTTTTATTTATAACTAATTACTTTTAAGCAGTTATTTTTATTAATATACATTTCATAACTTGATATGGATTGGTTATTATTTATCATTTTTAAGTGGAGTTTTTGAGTCAGTACATTTTTTATTTCTATTCTCTCTTTTGTTGTAATTATTTTTCATAATTGTATTTTCATTATGCACTTTATTGTGCAATACAATGTATTATTAGGTTGTTTGATGCTTATTTGTTGGTTTATATTAATTTTGTTTATTTATTTAGTGATATTATGTTTTATATGGAATGGGAATCATTTTTGTTGGTCGAAAAATCCATGATTTATTTGATATTAAATGATTCGGCTTCTCTTTTTGCTGTTGAATGCATTATGTAAAGTTATACTTACTGGACCAGAATCTTTGTTTAGGGTAGTGTTCGTATGTCTAATCCATTGCCTGTTTATTATGTATATGACTAATATCACTATATCGTAACACGCTTCTATATGGGCGTTTCCGTCTAAAATTTATGAACAGAGACTTTTTTCTGATTGTGGTGTTGGATGTCACGTGTCATAAGAAAGATCATTGGTTATTTCTTATCACGTTGTACCGGCATAAGAATATAAATGTCTGCTAAGATTGCACTATAGACTATGCCTCTGATGATACTGGTCTTTACGGCCGAGAAATGCGTCAGGCTATTTCTGTGGTTAATTGGTGTCTCATAAACCTGGGGTTACTCATTCATCTATGCTGATTCAAGTTCTACTTACCTGCTGATGGGTTGGATCCAAAGACGGATGTCTGTTTCTTCTCTCCACAGGCTGGAGTGTAGGCTAAGTACTCAAACAATCTTGTTTTTTTGCATTGACTGCTTCACATTCTGATGTTTTCACACAAAGTTGTGATAAGCTATTCAATAAGCCCAGGATTACATCAGCATTAGTTATTCCGCATGTTATACCTAATGGAACTGTGCTTTCATTCATATCATTCTCTTTGAGAGGGTGTTATTTGTCATATGAATTATTAAAGTAATTTTATCGTTTTCAAATAAGCATTGCATAGGCGATTGTATTGTGTTTCTAACGCACAAAGTGATTTATTTTAGCAGATGCAGAGTTTAACATTTCAATACAATATTATATTTAAGATATAGTACAGTACAGTCAATACCAAAAGATACATACATACCACTGCGCTTTTCTGCGCTACCACGGGCCCCAGTGAACAGTATATCTGTTTAGAATACTGTGGTCAGATAGACTGAGGGCAGAGGGGGTGCAGCTACTATTATATATACAGTCAGTGTTACAGAGTGAACAATAGAGATGACGTGGCTTGCTTCTATAGGTCCAGACTTCAGATGGGTCCAGGGTAAACAGGTCATAGGCTGGTTCAATCTAAGGAATCCAAAGGAGGGGGTCATCTCTCCAGGGGATGAGCTCTGTTCTTCCCGCCTGAATCTCCAGTTACAATTAGTCTATTAGCATTTTATGGTCAGTATCATATTAAAGGTTTATTCCCTAACATCAATAACTAGAGTATGCAATGTGCGATCTCTTCGCCGAATGCACCGGACAGCTGCTGGTGAAAAGGGGTTTAATATGATACTAGACATGACACCTTTCTTATAACCTGAACCTTAAATAACACTGGAGTGTACATATAATCATATTATATAAACTAATAATAAACTAAATACTATCTGCTCATAAGTGACTGTGTAACGGAACCAATATGAATATGAATTACTTAAATAACTAAATGTTGTAATGCGAGTGTGTACGTGCGTATTTTACCGTGCGATCGCAATATGCCAATATGAATTACTTAAATAACTAAATGTTGTAATGCGAGTGTGTACGTGCGTATTTTACCGTGCGATCGCAATATGCCACATGTAGCGTGGCATACTGAGTGCAAACGACCAATAAAAACAATATCAACCAATATACTTTCGTTCATCCAGTTATACGACTTCGACAGAATCAATTTACAGTGCACGGGACTCTATTATGACCTAAGGTGGAAGACACCATTCCGCTAGTTACATTATTGTCTTTTTTACTATTTTATACATTTGCTTACTTTGGTCTTTATTAAATATATGTCTAATTGTTTAACCTAGCGCTCTTTTTCTTTTCTTTCTTTGCTGGCCCTGTTACCTGTGAAGTAAAACTTTTAGTGTAGTCTAGTTAATGTGATATTCATGCGAGCCAGAAAAATATCATTTTTGTTGGTTTGTAACAGACATCAGCTCCTTTTGAAGGGATTTTGAGGGCAATCTCTGGTTTTGGGTTTCTAATAGTGCTAGTTGGGATTTAAGCTCATATTAAGTTTGGAGGTACAATTTTTTCAGTCGCAAACCAATTTGGATAACTTTGCTCTAAGGACGGCTTTTAAGGCACACCAATAAGTAAAGACGGAGATGTTGCCTGGTTGATTTTTTTGAGTATATAATGTTAAAGCTTTCGAGAGGGCCATTTTAGGTTCTAGTGAGTGTATGAGGTAAGATCTTGGGGAGACATTAACCTGCTAGAGATTTGAAGACCATTCCAATCGGATATGGTCAGACCATGTTATGGGGAGAATATTAATGGAGCCTGTATGTTGTAGGGTCTACTTAGCGGACAATATAAGGTTTATTCTTGAATAAGAACTATGAACCATGGAATAGTAGGTGTATTCTCTTTCACCAGGGGAGTTGACTCACCAAATATCATACAGGTCATATTCCTCCAGCAATTTACAAAACACAATGGATGGCCGTAGATTGCAAACGTTATTGCCAGAACAAGAGGTATGTGATTTATCTAACTTCAGATGTAGAGTCAAATGAAAATCACCTAAAACAAGGAAATTACCTTTTTTCAGTTTGTGGACCTCTTCACACAACGATTTAAGCAAGGGAATTTGTCTAGAACTTGGTGCATAGAGAGATACAATAGTCATGTCTTTATCATCTAAAACCCCTGTGAGGAGGAAAAACCTGCCATTCTTATCCTCTATTTTAGTCCGGAGTATAAAGGACACATGGGCGCTGAACAAGATAGCTACACCGTTCCTTTTAAATGGGCCATTAGCAGTGTAGCATGTGGGGAATCTAGACTCAAAAATGGAAGGGGCTTGCAAAGAAAACTGTGTTTCTTGCAAGGCATAAACATCCGCTCTACGTTTATGGAAAATGGTAAGAGCTAATCGTCATTTGTACAGGAAGTTAAGTCTCCTAACATTCAAAGAAAAACATATAACCACAGGCATGTCAAAGGAGGATAGTACAGAGATAATGTGTTGTGAAAAACAATATTAGAGCAATGTAGGCACTAACAGACATTACGGTAGTGAAATGTATCCCTAGACTAACTAAGGGGAGTGGGAAGGACTAGGGGGAGGGAAAAAAACATGGGGAAAGGGGTATAAAAATAGTCTGAGAAATGGAGCTAGAACATTTGCAACAGAGAAAAGAATGTGTCAAAATGTTTTACTTGTGGGGAGGTTGGTAGATGGGAACACCACCCATGCAACACAATGAGCAATAAAATAAAATAAACTACAGATACAATTGTTAAATAAGACAGCGAAACAGCTGTAGCTCTAACATACAATCAACAACAAGTAACCAGTCAGGTCATCTCTAGTGCAATATAGAAAAGTATAACCACATTTACTGACCAAACAGAAGGAGAAGAAACAACTCGTAGGTGAACAAACAACAGTGTAAAAAGAGGTGGAGTGTACCATCTGACGCAAGGATGATTGCAGGGCCACAGAAAAACAGTATAGCATGCACTCACACTACGTTGAGGGCAGCTCTTGCATCAAATATAAAAATACAAAAGAACATTATACTTATCAGAGTTCAAACAGGTATGGTGAGCAAGTCCCAAGGGAATACTGTATAGGCAAACTCAGTATTCTACACGTGTCTATTCAGTGAGGGGGGGGGCCCACTTCAAGGGACGAGATAACATAGGTAGAACCTTCATGGTGGACCAGCAGCTTGAGCGGAATTTCCCAGTGGTAGGAAATAGCATGTGCTCGCAAAGCTGTCACAATCAGTTGTAGTGCACGTCCTTGTTGATTGTTGTCAGAAATAGATCCAGATAGAGTTGAAGCTCTCCAAGGGCGTCTGCAGTATCAGAATTTCTGGTAGCCAGTAGAATGTTCTCTTTAATATGATGGAAGTGAATACAGAGTGTCTCTAGGGTAAGTCTCTGAAGTTGTGTGATGTGGGGGCAAACGATGGATACGGTCGATAAGTAAATTTTTGTGGTCAGCAGAAGGCACTAACTTACGAAGCAAGGAAAGAGCATATTCCTGTAAGTCAGAATTATTAACAGATGCTGAAATCCCCCTGATTTTGATATTATTCCTTCAATGGTATTCAAGTTCTACCAATTTATTCTTCAGAAAGAAGTCTTTGCTTTGAAGATGGTTGCTAATGACTATAACAGAGCTGCAAGCTTTATTTATAGTCTAAGGGGAATTCCTACACTGTCATGGGAAACCCCTTAGACTATAAATAGAGCTTGTAGCTCTGTTATAGTCATTAGCGTCGCGCTGTTTGTATAGTGTACAAGCATAGGTGGCATTGTGTGTTTACTGGGTTTATTTTTTTACAAGCATGTTCCAGTTTGGATGTACAAAATGGGAATCTCATTGACCCGAAGAAAGAAGAGTGCTAGCCGATTGGAATTACAAATGTAATTACAATCTGATTGGAGTATATGGGGTTTCTTATTTTTAATAAATATATGTGGTACTAAAGTGGGTGTTTATTATATTTATTGGGGTTTTATTATTAATAAAATGTTGTGGTTTTCATCAGGGTGTTGTGGTTTTTTAAACATTTTTTTGTGGAACTACAGTTCGCAGGCAGGCATGGGTGTCAGGCCATGCTGGCACTTGTGGTTCTCCAAAGTGCCAGCATGACCAGGCGGCCATGGGCATGCTGGTGTTTGTAGTTCTACAAGCGTCAGCATGCCCAGAATAGGGCAGCCCTGCCTGGCTGGTACTTGTAGTTCCACACAAAATGGCGGAGGGGGGTCCACACGTTTTTTTTGCGACTCAACTCCCTAGGGAATCCAGCCCAGCGCTGAACAGCCTGGGGTTGGTTTGTCATTATGGCAAGGGCACCCTTGCCGGGTGTCCCCCTGTTATAGTGCCACCCACCATGGCTGGTTTGCCTAGTGCTGGTTACGTGAAAATTGGGGGAACTCCACGCAAATTCCCCCCCCCCCCCTGATTTTCGCGCAACCAGCAGCAGAATGGCAACACTAGGCTTAATAGTGCGTGGATGGGGGGACCCCACATTTTTATTTTTTTTTCCAAACATTCATCTTTTTTTAAACTTTTGACAGCCGCCGGGACCTGATGCTGTATAGGCAGGGCAGTGTAACAGTGATGTGTTTGGCAAGCTGTTGTATCTGTCGATTTGTATTTGAAACTCCATCGGGTTTGCAAAATCGTCGCTTCATACATTTGAAGACTTGTATAGCTAGAGTATGGAAAAATCGGGACAACAATTTACTGCTAGTTTGAAACCAGCAATTGTTATAATAACTCATATTCTGCAATTTTGCATCAAATCTCAGGTTAATACATTCTCACCCGAGAAAATCACAATATTTTCAAAAACCGCTTGATACATTTACCCCCAAGTGAACTGTTTCATATCCCAGTTCTGAAATTTCATATATGAATTCCCTGACCATCGCCCTCATTTCACTACACAAATAAGTTATCAAGGCCGTCATCTTCTGATGCAATGTGCGTACAGTAAGGAGGGCATCTAACTCCAGGTTTAGACCCAAGTCAAGGTTCGGAGCAGCATCTCGCATTGAGGTTGCTAGTGCAGATTGAGACTTGTCCCTTTTACTAGAAGGATGTCCTTCTTTGCTCAGTACTCATGGTAGAAAGCGTGTTGGGGGGAGCAATTGAACTCGCTTTTTGCTTTTTAGGAGGCATAGTATTACAAAAGTATATGTTGGCAATAATGACAAAAATCCTGTATAGCAGACAAATTACAAGGAATGTCGCATGGGTGGCGGACCCAGAGTATTTATTTATAGACCCATCGTAGTCACCGTAGTCATCGTAGATTGAGCAGTGGATATTCCTGCCCAGAAACGGGGTTCAGTCCAGACTTGAAAATTTTAAGTTCTTGAAATTGATTTGTTGAAAGCAGGAAAAATGGGCAAAAGTAGGGATCTGAATGCCTTTGACAAGGGCCAAATTGAGATTGCTAGAGGACTGGATCAGAGCATCTCCAAATCGGCAGTAATTGTGGGGTGTTCCCGGTATGCAGTGGTTAGTACCTACCAAAAGTGGTCCAAGGAAGGACAACCAGTGAACCGGCAACAGGGTCATGGGCGCCTAAGGCTCATTGATGCACGTGGGGAGTGAAGGCTAGCCCATCTGGTTCAATCCCACAGAAGCGCTAGAGTTACTGTAGCATGAATTGCTTAAAAAGTTAATGCTGATTATGAACACACTGTGCGTCGCAGCATGCTGCGTAGGGGACTGTGTAGCCGCAGACCCTTTTCAACCACTGAAAGTGCTTACAATGGAGCAATAGAAGAAGATGGCCTGGTCTGATGAATCTCGTTTTCTTGTACAGTCCGGCCAGGTGTGTGTGTGTCATGTAACTGGGGTAAAGATGGCACCAGGATGCATTATGGGAAGAAGGCAAGTGTGATGCTCTGGGCAATGTTCTGCTGGGAAACCTTGGGTCCCCTTCATAGCAACGGTATTCTCTGATGGCATTGGACTCTTTCAGCAGCATGATGTGCCCTATCACACTGCAAAAATTGTACAGGAATGGTTTGAGAAACATGACAAAGATTTCAAGATGTTGACTTGGCCTCCAAATTCCCCAGCTCTCAAGCCGGTTGAGCATCTGTGGAATGTGCAGGAAAAACAAGTGCGAGCCATGAAGGCCCCACTTCAGAATTAAAGGATCTACTGCTAACATCTTGGTGCCAAATACCGCATGACACCTTCGGAGGTCTTTTAGAGTTCATGCCTCAATGGTTCAAAGCTGTTTTGGGGACCTACACAATATTAGGCAGGTGGTTTTAATGTTGTGGCTGTTCAGTGAATATGCATTAGAAGACATTTGTTTACAGACATATTACACACATGCACAGTACATCATAAACGTTATCAAAGTTTTGCAATATTTTGTTATGAGAACATTTAGGGCCTGATTCATTAAAGAAAGTAAGGAAGTAAAAATGAGTACCGTAAGTTTTCTCCTTGACAAAACCATGTTACATTGCAAGGGGTGCAAATTAGTTTATTATTTTGCACATAAGGAAGATACTGGCCATTTTTTGATGTATGACACAAATGCTTTATTTTTACACTAACATTTGAAGTTGATCTGGGACCATACTTACCAACTTGAGCAAGCTGGCAAACGGGAGATCGGGAAGGTTAGGCGGGGCTCCAGGAATTGTGCAATTGGCCCCACCCCTAAATTACATCACACAGTTTTAGCCAATCACAGCAGGGGGCGGGGCCAAAATGATGCACAAATCACGTCATAAGCTCCACCCCCACAAATAAACTAATGGTCAGCCAGGAACCGGGAGGTTTCCCTGCTCTCCCGGGAGTCCAGGAGGACTCCCAGAAATTTGTGAGTCCCCCGACATTCCAGGAGAGTTTGCAACTATGTCAAGGAAATGACCTACCCCAATCACAAATCTTCACTTTTTAAATTTACCTCCTCCTCCAAAACAACATGGTTTTGTCAAGGTTCAAAGTTACTCAATTTTTTTGCTTTACTTACCTTAATGAATCAGGCCATTAGAACCTATATAACCCCCTGTCACACCTATATAACCCCCTGTCACTGTCTGCGTTGTTCAGGTGCATGGGTAAGGCAGTGCATCTCTCTCTCTCTAGTCCTAGCTAACTCCTGGAAATGGATGTCAATGACCAGAGGTTCCCTGGACATGCAGGTTTTTCAACCAAGTCTATTTAAAGGTGTTGTGATACAGGCGTGTTAATGGGTTGGGTACAAACGTATGTTAACAGTAAAGGCTGCAAATCCCTACTTGTCACAATCGCGAACAATGCAGAAGCTGGCAGACAGAGAGTCATGTGACTTTCTTGGAGTATACTATTGTTCGGGATGTTAAATGAGTAAAGCAGGGAGCCGCGGAATGGACAAAGTAGAAGGGTTGGTGTTAAATATTGTCCTTTCGGCGGCTCCCTGTTTTAGTCATTTAACACCACTAATAATAGTATACTCCAAGAAAGTCACATGATTTTCTGTGCGGCTTCTGCATTGTTCGCGATTGTGACAATTAGTGATTTGAAACCTTCTCTGTTAACATACTATCGTGATTCCCGGATTCTGCCTTATGAAGTAGGGTAAGTCGTAAGGTGTAGTGCGAGTCGCCTTAGTGACTACCACCGTTGTTAATGGGGCAGTACAAATAGATGTTTCAATAATTTGGGCACCAGACCTTCCCTATAAAAGTAAATTCTTTATTCCATGTGCCTTCTCACTTCAGCCCAAGTCTTTCATGAACAATACAAAAAGTAGGGGTATGCACCAGGCACTTTTAGTGTTTTGGGTTCTGATTAGCTTGAGGTTTTGGGTTCTGATTTGTTTTGCCAAAACACCTGACGAAAGGTTTTGGTTCTGATTTAGGGTTTTGGGTTCTGATTTATTTTTAAAAAAGCATAAAAAGCGCTAAAATCCAGTTTTTTGTTTTTTTTACACTCCTACGCTATTATTAACCTCAATAACATTCAATAATAATCATTTCCACTAATTTCCAGTCTATTCTGAACACCTCACAATATTGTTTTTAGTCCAAAACGTTGCACCGAGGTAACTTTCTGGACTGCGTAGTGGAGTGGCCCCGGTACCCAATTTGGTACCGGGGCCACAATACCTCCTCCAACTGGTCTCAATTCCACTGCACATATGGCTGCTCCTCCATCCTCTGCAGCATATAGAGGGTGGAGTTTTAGCGCGTCAATACCTCTTGTTTTCGGTCATGACAGTGCATTTTAATTATTTTTGGATTTGGCCCCAACACTGAATGTAGTTTAATATCTGATACGCAGCTATCTGGACTGCGTAGTGGAGTGGCCCCGGTACCCAATTTGGTACCGGGTCCACAATACCTCCTCCAACTGGTCTCAATTCCACTGCACATATGGCTGCTCCTACCTCCTCCAACTGGTCTGAATTCCACTACACAGATGGCAGACACCGGATGCACGTCTAACACCAACATAGCTGTTAAGGCCGCAGTTATCCGCTTTGCCATAGGATGACTACTGTCATACTTTGTGCTCATGGCAAACGACTGTTGGACGGTCACATAATGCCAAAAAAAGAGGTGCAAGATGGAATTGTCCTTGGGCCCTCCCAACCACTCTTATGTTGTTGAAATAGGACATGCACACTTTAACAAACCAATCATTTCAGCGAAAGAGCCTACCAAACAACTGTGGCTGAAATGATTGGTTTGTTTGGGCCCCCACACCAAAAAAGCTATTCATCTCTCCCTGTACAAACTAAACTGGCTCTACTGAGGCAATATGTAGTCCTCATCCTCATCCTCTGATTCCTCTCCACCTTCAGTGTGTACTTCCTCATCCTCACACATTATCAATTCGTCCCCGCTGGACTCCACAACCACAGGTCCCTCTGTAGTATCTGGAGGCCAGTGCTGTACTTGATTGAGGAATTGATAATTCATTTTTATGAACATCATTTTTTCAAAGTTCTGCGGAAGCAACCTCCTTCGCTGCTCACTGACCAGGTTACCCGCTGCACTAAAAACTCTTTCGGAGTAAACACTGGAGGGGGGACAACTCAAGTAACTTGGGACTGCACAAACAATGAACGTAGTAATAGAAATGGCAGTTCCTCTTTTTTGGGACTGCACAAACAATGATTGTAGTAATAGAAATGGCAGTTCCTCTTTTTTGGGACTGCACAAACAATGAACGTAGTGTTAAGTGCGTACTGTCGCTAACCAATAACGATTGTCGAACCTCGATTTGTGTTTCCAAAGCACAAATATTTATTCTCAAAAAGTAGCAGAATAATTCAAGCGAAATAATAATAAGTACAGCCGTTACTTATCGCAGGCGCTCTGGATCCAGTGTGCAGTCATTCAATCCTGAAGTCTGGGGACAAGATGTCTGAACACTAGATGTGAAGCTGCTGCTTATATGCACACAGAAATACAGTAATACAATGAAGATGGTATAGCTTGCTTCTATTGGTCCAGGTTTCAGGAAGGTCCAAGGGGTTGTCAATCATTGGCTAGTTCATCCTAAGGAATCCAAAGGAGGGGGTCATCTCTCCAGGGGGTATACTCTGCTCTTCCCGCCAAGATTCCTTAGTCTTAAGTTGTTCATAATTCCCTATCATTCATAACTTGTGTATGCACTCTGCGATTCCTTCGCAGAGTGAACCAAACAGTAGCAAATGTTAAGAGGTTTATTATGATACCACACATGATATGATTCCTTCAACCTGTTCCATATATTTCACTAATGTGCATATAACTTATATTATAACACATAAATACTACTATATTTCGACATAACTAACTATGTGTTGCAACTACCATTAATGTGTACTATTTTACAAATATGCGTGTTTGTGCGAATGTATGGTAAAAGACCAAATACTGTTGCTGCTACGTGTAGTAGCTGCATACGCCCTTCCACGCCGTAGCGTGCCCTTGTACGCCGTAGCGTACCGTACGCATCTTTTTCAGACAAAGACAACCAAGTTTGCTCGATTTTAATTGAAATGACTTTATCCAATTTGCTGACTTCGACAGCTTCACCCTTTGATAGTGTAACAAACTATCACCCAATCACCGTTTCAAGTTCAGGATTATACAATACTTCTTCACAGACCATGATCTCGGTATCTGGTACCACCCTTTCAGTCTCTTTCTCAGTGTTACTCCTAGGAGACCATTTTCCACATTTCAACACAGTAGGAACACATTTGACACAAAAAACAATCGCTAAGATGACACCCAGTATAAGGAGAAGGAGCTTACCTACACTAGCAACCATTTCCTGTACCCACTCCCCCAGACCGGAGAACCATTTCACAGGGTTCAACCATGAGAACCAACCTGCCACCTTTTCCCCGACCTCATATAACGAAGAATTATGGTTCTTTCGAAATTCCCATTTTAGTTGCAAAATTTCATCCATCTTCCGGTCTATAACCTCTTTCGGGTCATCCGTATTATTGGTGATGTACATGCAACATTTGACACCGAACTGGGTGGCCAGTGTTACACAGTACCCACCAGTAATAGAGGTGAGATAATTTAGTACCAGTCTATGTTACACCAACTCCTTCTTGTACGCTTGTAGCTCCCTTCCAGTATACCTGAAAGTGTCATCATACATCTCGTGATATTATCTATTAATTTAGCTAGGTCTTGGATATATTTAAAGTTTAATGTTCCCCGAGCGGTCCTGGTTAGATCTGGGGCTACCATAACTTGAAAACCAGCAGTTTCACTAATCAATTTTGTAGCTATGGGTTCCTCACCAGGAATCATATTTCTCTTGCCACGGTATTCATACTGTGTGTTTATGTATGGTGGCGATGTAGTCTTGTGAATACCAACCATTTCTTCATGAGTAATAGTCATGATTTCAGGAACCAGTTTAGCTAAGAAACAGAAGCCCTTGGAACTCGGAGTCACCCAGTACTTCCACAAACAAAATACACATCATTAGGGAGAACATAAGGAACAGTATGCCCATTAATTATATCACACAGAGTTTTGATAAAACTACCCATGCCTAGTGTCTCCATTTGCTCCAGACACGTGTTGGCATGGATGACATTCTTACAATTATCTATAGAGACTTTTCCAATGGCTACTTTCTTATGTTTGGTTATACCCCCCAGTTTGTGACTTCCATCAACATTCCTGCATATTGGTGACCTTGTGAGTCTCCCTCTAAAATGAGTGTGGCGAGCCATTGTCTGATCTGATGGGTCAGCTTCCCAATTCTCCAGATGTTTTGCATGAGAGATATTTAGGCACAGCAAAGATCTGTCTATGGAGTATTGTCGAAGCGTCAGACTAGGGGACCTAGTGTTATTTTTCGTCTATGGGCCTCCCACCCCTCAATTCGAGTACTTCGGATATGTTTAGAGGGAATGACACTAGTCCTATATTATGCTGCCCTTGCGGCACGTGAGAGCACACCCAACACTCGGTTTGGTTTAGCACCTTACCCACCAGGGAGTGATAATCCTCCAAAGGATGCCCGCCTATATTCAGAGTACTGGGGGACTGGCATCGTTGGATGCATCTCTCTTCAACTAGGGAGTCGCAGAACTTGCAGATACAATACTCATCAGACAATAGGCTCTCACACTGCTTTTGAGTTCCTGAGCTAGCAGACCTTTTCATAACCCTGGGACCAAGCTTGATAATGGGCTGCTCTGAGTATTCTAATAACTTTTCCTCTGCCTCCATCTCATCCGCATCACTACCAGAACTCTCCTCCGTCCTCCATCCTCCTTCACAAAAATAGAATGTCCTAGAAAGAGTAAAAACAAGGAAAATCCTGGAACAAAAGAAAAACCAAAAACCGCCACTCCATCGCTGGAAAGATAGTTCTTGGGCAACGTCTCTGGTTCAGGTGTCTCGACTGCAGGCATTAGATCTCTCGGAACAGACGCACAAGTGACAGATCTATGTCGTCGGTCTCAGTTTTATCTTGCACTTTCTCCGGATTATGGACTCTCCTGCAGTGGGTGGAATGGAACCAAGTGTCTCTCTCTGCAACCTTCAGTGATGTAGTACTGGTCAGCAGCACTTGGTACGGGCCTTCCCAATGGTCTGTTAAACAACCTGAACATAAGAAATTGCGGATCATAACATAGTCTCCAGGTTCAACATCTTGACAGTTCGTTTCTGGCATACCAGGTGACAGCATTTTTAGTTTTTGTTGTTGTTGCTTTAGCTGTCTACTCATTCTTATAAGATATTGTACAGTCACTTCATTATTACACTTCAAGTCGTCTTGTGGACTCGCGATCAAATGAGGTTGTCGTCCGAACAGTATCTCAAAGGGGGACAGATTAGGAGGAGGTCTAGGAGTGGTCTGAATGCTATGGAGGACCAATGGCAAAGCCTCAGGCCATGCCAACCCGGTTTCAGCCATTACCTTACAAGATTGTTCTTTATAGTACCATTTACTCTCTCCACCTTACCACTGGCTTGTGGTCGGTAAGGGGTGTGAAGTCTGCTACCGATTCCCATGAGTTTACACATATTTTGGAAGATATCACCAGTAAAGTGGGTACCCCTATCACTTTCAATGATTCTAGGGATACCGAACCTACATACAAAGTCTTGTACAATTTTCTTTGCAGTGAACACAGCAGTATTAGTGGCTGCCGGATATGCTTCTACCCAACCGGAAAACACATCAATACACACTAACACATACTTTACATTCCTGCACGGTGGTAATTGGATATAGTCAATTTGTATTACCTGAAAAGATCCGTCTGTAGGAGGGATGTGGGATGGCTCAGTTGGAATAGTTTTCCCGACATTTTTCCTCAAACAAGTAAGACATGACATTGCCTTCTTACCAGCCTGAGAGGAAAATCCGGGAGCACACCAGTATGCTCTCACCAGTTTGCACATACCTTCTTTACCCAGGTGAGTCAGGCCGTGTGCTGCTTCAGCCAGGCTTGGATAGTACGTTCGGGGAGCTACAGGTTTACCTTGTCCATCCCTCCAGAGTCCTGAGGACTCTTGACCACATCCCTTCGCCTTCCAGACCGCCTTTTCCTGCAGGGAACACAAATCTTGCATTTCAATTTGTTTCTGCATGTCTAATGTCTGAAAAACCATCATAGTCTCGGTATTTACAGTCATAGGTTGCCCTGCTGCCCATTTAGCAGCTTCATCTGCCCTGTTGTTGCCCAATGACACTGGGTCTTTTTCAAAGGTATGGGCTTTGCACTTTATGACGGCTACTGTTCTGGGTAACTGTATTGCTGTCTGAAGTCCTTTTATGTGTTGTGAGTGTGCCACTGGCGTACCTGCTGCTGTTGTAAAGTTTCTAAGACGCCAAAGGGTCCCAAAATCGTGCACTACCCCGAAGGCATACCTAGAGTCAGTATATATATATTGGCTGATTTACCCTCTGCCAACTCACACGCTCTCCTTAGTGCTACTAGTTCCGCCAGCTGAGTGAGGTGGACCAAGGGGTTCAGCTTCTACCACATCCTGATCGTCTACAACAGCGTAACCAGTACATAGCTCTCCCGTCTCTGTCTGTCTATGACAACGCCCGTCTGTATAAAACGTAAAATCTACATTTTCTAAGGGGGTGTCACATATGTCGGGCCTTGCAGTAAAGGTCTGATTCAGGTGTTCCATACAGTCATGCGTGTCAGTATTCTTGCCTCACTCATCATCAACCAGGGTCTCCTCACCTCCCACCCTTTGTGTCTCTAGAGACACATATGGAAGGTATGTAGCTGGATTTAAGGTTCTACATCGTTTGATGGTGCCATCAGGTCTAGTTCCCACTTTGTGAATCTAGCTGAAGAAACATGTTTGGTTTGGGCTGAATTTAACAGCTGATACAGCATAAGGTGTATAGACAGTTGAATTATGTCCTAATACTACGTCCTCGCTCTTACTTACCAGAAGAGCAGTTGCTGCTACACTTCTGAGACATGTTGGGAGTGATCTTGCCACAGTGTCCAATTGTGCACTGTAGTATGCTACCGGTCTGCTAGCGTCCCCATGTTTCTGTGTGAGGACACCTGCTGCACAACCATCAGCTTCCGTACAGTATAGCTCAAAAGGCTTTGCATAATCAGGTATTCCCAATGCAGATGCTCTAGTCAGACTATCTTTAAGATTAAAGAACGCTTGCTCTGACTCTTCTGTGTGTACAACACATTCTGGTTTTGACGAAGAGACTAGCTCCTGCAATGGTAATGCCAGAATAGAAAAACCTGGGATCCAGGATCTACAGTATCCACACATCCCCAGGAAAGTACGAATCTGCTTCTGGCTCTGCGGCAGAGTCATGTGTTGTATGGCCTCAATCCTGTCGGTTGTCAGGTGTCTTAGCCCCTTAGTGAGGCAGTGTCCTAAGTATTTGACCTTAGTCTGACATGGCTGTAATTTATCCTTTGCCACCTTGTGCCCTGTTTGTGAAAGATGAAGCAACAACAATTTAGTATCATGTAAACATAACATAAAAGAATCAGAGCACAGCAACAAATCATCCACATATTGAATTAGAACAGACCCATTGTGGGGTTGAAAGTATTGCAAACAGTCACGTAAGGCTTGGGAGAAAATACTGGGGCTGTCAATGAACCCCTGGGGTAGTCTGGTCCATGTGTATTGCACTCCCCGGTAGGAGAATGCAAAAAGGTATTGGCAGTCAGGGTGAAGAGGGACTGAGAAGAAGGCAGAACATAGGTCAATGACAGTAAAGTGACTAGCAGACGGTGGAATCTGCATGAGGATGACAGCTGGATTCGGCACTACGGGGAATTGGCTCTCAACAACTTTATTAATTCCCCTTAAGCCCTGCACTAATCTATAGCCCCTTCTCACACTCTTCTTCACAGGGAAAATGGGACTATTTGCTGTACTGGCTGTACGAATTAAAATCCCTTGTTGTAACAGCCTTTCAATAACAGGATATACCCCTAGTTCCACCTCCGGTTTTAATGGATACTGTGGGATTTTTTGGAGCTATCCTACCACTTTTTAGATTGACCATGACAGGGGCTATGTTTGCCACCAGTCCAGTGTCCTGTCCATCTTTGGTCCATAGTGAACCTGGTATTTGCAGCAACATCCCCTTTACTTGAGATGGACTGTGTTCTATAACAGTAGAGTGTAACATTAACCTTTGAGGGGTGTCCAATATGTCCTGTACCTCATGAGCGACCTTCTCGGGTATATCTAGGAACACACCATCTAAAGTACAGTATATGACACATCCCATTGTACATAACAAGTCTCTCCCTAGCAAGTTAGTAGGATCCGCCGCAGCCAAGAGAAACGAATGCTTGGTATGCAGGGGCCCGATAGTAACTTCAGCAGGTTTAGCTAGAGGATAATGTAACACTCTTCCCGTTACCCCCATAGCTGGAATAGTTTTACTGGTCACCTGTAGATTAAAAGGAGAGCTTATCACAGATCTGGCCGCCCCTGTATCTACAAGAAAAGTTTGTTTTCTACCAGCTATGTCAACTAACATTGTTGGTTCTTCTCTCTGACTCTCAGTTTACCTCACTGGCTGTAGACTACAGGTATGACCTGACCCCTAGCGCTGACTATTGCTTTCCAGCGCAGCATTTGCTGCTGTAACGTGTGCGGGCAGGTGTGAGTCTTCTAGTCTATGTGAATCCCTCCTTGGAGGATATCTATGTGACCCTTCATTAGGATTATAACTTCCCTTTGTACAATCTTTTCTCATATGCCCTTCTTCTTTGCAATTATAACATCTCAACATTCTTCGTTTCCGGTTATGCGGGTTATATGCTGGTGGTCGTGTATGCATTCCCTCTAATGCTTGTATACTCACCGTCATCAACTTGTCACTCTTTTCTTCCCTTTTTCTAAAAATATTTTTGTCGTGTTCCACAGCAATCTCTCTAAGAGAATCTACTGTGCTGCCCCTCCAACCAAGGGTTGAGGTTTGTACTCTCGTCTTTAAATTTTCTCTGAGGCCATCCATTAACACTCCTACAGCTACCTCTCTGTGATGTGGGTCTTCACCTATGTTAGATATCCCAGTGAACCGTGTTATTGATGCAAGAGCTCTGCCAAAATTGTCCGCTGCAGTTTCACTATCTTTTTGTTTTATGGTGAAAATCTTACTCCAATTTACTTCTACTGGAAAATAGATGGCTAAGTGTTTGACAATTTGTTCTATATTTTCTTGGTTAATCTCATCACTCAAGGTGTCATCTTCGTTCAACAAACAATCTCTAATAAATTTTTGTATGTCAGTATGGGGAGGAAGACACGCCCTCAACACTACACGCCAATCCTTATTGGTTGGTTCGTGTGCATTTCCTAAGTCTTTAACAAATTTCTGACATTTTGCCAACTCTTTTCTAGGATCTGGGAATTCAGTCATAATGGAACGTAACTCTGATCTAGTCCAAGGACAATGCATTGTAACATTTCTTAAAGGAACTACACCATAATTATCCGGTTTCCCATTGGGAACTGATATTGTGCGGACTGGGTACGCACCCACTGGTTCACTGGTTTCAGAAGTCACTACCGGATCTGCTGTTTCAAGATTTAGAACGCTATCACTCCTAGTGATCACAGTACTCTCACCTATCTCAGCCATTGCTCCTTTCCCATACTTACGCTGAACCTCTAGCATATTAACAGCATGAGCAATGACTGAAATCACAGTGGGTTCATGTTCATCTTCTGATACATTTGTTTTGAACTGACTTAAAACAGGATATAACTTAGCAATTTTCCTTTTTTCAGTTTTAGTAACGGCTGTACTTACCCTTCCCGCGACATAAGGTGGCGGGGGAGCGCTTGCGCTGAGTTCGCCACGCTTCTCAACGGCTACTTCCGCCCTGCGCGCGGTTTTCGCCACACCTACTTCCGCGGTGCATTCGCTGCTCTGCCACGTGTTACCTTCCATTTGCCACAATTTTAAACAATCATTATGTCTATTTCTCACTTTCGTTGACTTAATCAACCATACTTTATCTTTTACAGTATTTAGTACCTCTGCATTAAAACTCCCTATTGTTGGGAAAGGCCTATTACAATCTTTGGTCATCTTGACCCACGTGTCGCAATACGCAGTTGCGTATGCACCATATTTCTTACACATGAGAAATCTCGCTGAACCAATAGGACCTTCCATAGGCAGTACCTTGGCCTTCTCTAGCGTTTGCTTAGCACCCATATTGAACAATAGGGTCCCAGAAATATCACAATATCCTGCCACAAATTAGGGTTCCAAAAATAACACAATATTCTGCCACTAATTTTCAACACTACCGCTAGAGATGTTTTACCGGCCTGTGGATGTATTTGCTACAAGCCGCGTCCACTCGCTTCCTCTCGTATTAAACAAGGACCCCTAATACAGAAATATCAATGCGGACTAAAAGGTTATCAGCTCCCTGATCACCCCTGACTCTCCAACAAAATCTGTTGAGTTTATTACGCTTGGCAGCAATCGGTAAAGTCAATTACCAGTCTTACCAACGTAATTCCTCCCCGTTACTCCCAAGTCACACTTACGGCTTTCCTTGCCGTGCGGTGCAATCGCAACGCTTAAAGCTAATCTGTAAGCGATACGATTACCCTTGGGTGCACGTCACAAAAACTTATTCAGTTTCCGCCCCTGGTATACCTGCCTTGTATACGGTACACCAGTTGGGCACCTGCCTCGTCAAACAGCAACTGACACTCTATTTACAATAGATAAAACCTTAGTGTATTTAAAGTCAACAAATCACACGACATACACCTTTTCTGCGCAGAAAATAAAATAATTCCCAACAATAGTAATAATGTCCCAGAGGTTTTCACAAGTGATTTATACTATGCATGTATAACTATCAAAACGATTGTTTAACCACGTGGAAAATCTACCGGAAGTTCGCGTACGCACAGCCGGAAATACACATACGCTATGCAATGCAATACAGTTAAAACGCACAATGACAGTAAAAAGAAAGTTTTCTCTTTTGTCCCTAGGTTCTAGTTAGCGTGCCCTATACAATGCAAAACGGACATTCGGTTTCACAACACAGAGTAAAATTCAGGTTTTGAACACATTGCGTTCTAACCCGTTTATGACGCGTCTCCACCCTTTGTTTTGCGGAACCGAAATCCGTTGGTCTTGCGTATCATCGGCAACGAAACCTCCAAAGCTGACGAGCCCCCAAATTGTTAAGTGCGTATTGTCGCTAACCAATAACGATTGTCGAACCTCGATTTGTGTTTCCAAAGCACAAATATTTATTCTCAAAAAGTAGCAGAATAATTCAAGCGAAAAAATAATATGTACAGCCGTTACTTATCGCAGGCGCTCTGGATCCAGTGTGCAGTCATTCAATCCTGAAGTCTGGGGACAAGATGTCTGAACACTAGATGTGAAGCTGCTGCTTATATGCACACAGAAATACAGTAATACAATGAAGATGGTATAGCTTGCTTCTATTGGTCCAGGTTTCAGGAAGGTCCAAGGGGTTGTCAATCATTGGCTAGTTAATCCTAAGGAATCCAAAGGAGGGGGTCATCTCTCCAGGGGGTATACTCTGCTCTTCCCGCCAAGATTCCTTAGTCTTAAGTAGTTCATAATTTCCTATCATTCATAACTTGTGTATGCACTCTGCGATTCCTTCGCAGAGTGAACCAAACAGTAGCAAATGTTAAGAGGTTTATTATGATACCACAGATATGAGTCCTTCAACCTGTTCCATATATTTCACTAATGTGCATATAACTTATATTATAACACATAAATACTACTATATTTCGACATAACTGACTATGTGTTGCAACTACCAATTAATGTGTACTATTTTACAAGTATGCGTGTTTGTGCGAATGTATGGTAAAAAGACCAAATACTGTTGCTGCCACGTGTAGTAGCTGCTTGCGCCCCTTCCACGCCGTAGCATGCCCTTGTACGCCGTAGCGTACCGTACGCATCTTGACAGACAACCAAGTTTGCTCGATTTTAATTGAAATTACTTTATCCAATTTGCTGACTTCGACAGTAGTAAAAGAAATGGCAGTTCCTCTTTTTTGGGACTGCACAAACAATGAACGTAGTAATAGAAATGGCAGTTCCTCTTTTTTGGGACTGCACAAACAATGAACGTAGTAATAGAAATGGCAGTTCCTCTTTTTTGGAACTACAGAAACAATGAACGTAGTAATAGAAATGGCAGTTCCTCTTTTTTGGAACTACAGAAACAATGAACGTAGTAATAGAAATGACAGTTCCTCTTTTTTGGAACTACAGAAACAATGAACGTAGTAATAGAAATGGCAGTTCCTCTTTTTTGGGACTGCAAGAATTTATTGCTCTATAATATTTTTTATACTTTTTCAATTATTTTTTTATAATTTTTTTTAAAAAAAAATTGTCTTTTTTTGGTATTTCTTTAAAATTTTTAAATGATTTTTGGCTAATTAACAAATTGCTATGGACTTATCAGAAACAAATACAGGACAAAAGCACCACTGGACTCAGCAGCACAGACACTGGCCAAAGCACCACTGGAATCAGCAGGACAGAGCACTGGAAAAAGTACTACTGGACTCAGCAGGACAAAGCACCACTTGACTAAAGTAATCAGCAGGACAGAGCACATCAACCTCCCTCTTCAGTAACCACAGGGAGAATGAAGATGGCGGCCGCGAGCGGGGCATTTATGAGATCCGAGTCTTGCGAGATCCGACGCGAGACTTGGATGTCATAGCCTCGTTTTGCATTCCTTGGGCGGCCGGAAGTACCCGAACAGTGCTCGGATCCCGTTGGATCTATACTGTTCGGGTGGGCTCGGATTAGCGAAATCCGAGCCCGCTCATCTCTAACAAAAAGGATTGAAAATATCTTTCCACATATTTCTCTTGCACAATCTTTTAGACTCTGTTCTAATTACAGACACAAAAGTAGATCTTATCTATCTCCTCCTCCATAAGTCTTGTTACCTGATTCAGCAAATAATTTGCTAGTGATTGTGCACACATCAAGTTAGATACCAGGTCAACCCGGGCACTGTAGTTCCACATGTTCTCACATGTCTCAGCCTCTCCCTGCTCTCTGTCTGCAGGCCATATTTTAAAAAAATCTAGAGGAGCGCTGATCAAAATAAACAATTTATTGTAGTAACAATAAGAAATAAGGATAATTGATATTGAATAAAACAATCTCATAAAAAGGCAGTATGGCAAAGTCATTTCCAACATAAATAACCTAGAAATTTCCACAATGATCTTTTGTCCTTCAAAATCAGCAGTCATCTGCTGTGTATATGGTAGGTATTTTGTAGAGATGGTCACTGACCCCCGTGTTTTGGTTTTGGATCTGGATTACCTTCGTGTTTTTGTTTTTGTTTTGGCAAAACCGCCCTTACGTGTTTTGACTTTGTTTGGTTTTGTTCTGCAAATTGTTTTAAAAATACAATTTTTTTGGTCTAAAATAACCTAATTTAGTACTCCACCTGTTTCTTGGATAAGTGAGTCAATAAAAATGCCCAAAGCATCTTTTCTGTTTGGCTCTAGTGTACACCCAAACCTTCTTAGTGCAAATTAAGAAAAATACAGTTCAATCCCTGGTAGGCCGTCCTTAATTCTAACACTTGCCTGCAAAATGTACAGACAAGCCTGCTTGTCTTCCTCTCCATCTTTGACTATTGGCAATGTAGCCATCGTCTTTGGGTGTATATTACAGCCTACACTTATAGATAAATAGAAAAAAAGCCAGCCTGCATAGACTAAGTTAAATAGAAATGGACAAAGGCAGTTTGGTGTCTGTCTGTGTATGACACCCTACCCTTATAGTGAAATTGACAAAACAGCAGCCTTTAAAGACTGTACGTTAAATAGAAATGAACAAAGGCTGTTTGGTGTCTGTCTGTGTATGACACCCTACCCTTATAGTGAAATTGACTAAACAGCAGCCTTTAAAGAGTGTACGTGAAATAGAAATGCCCCAAGTCCCTTTCCTGTTTGGGGGTAGATTACACCCTACACTTAGAGTGAAAGTTTTAAAAAGATGTTGTCGTCTTCATCTTCAGCATCATCCTCACCCTCATCAGTGTGCACATCATCATCACAGACTATTAATTCATCTCCGCTGGAATCCGCCATTAGAGAACGGTCAGTGCTTGGATGTCTTTGATGGTAAAGACCTTCCTCGTGAAAGATGTAGTTCATTTTGATGAACATCCTCTTTTCCACATTTTTTGGAAGTAACCTCCTACGTCGATCACTGACAAGGTTCCCGTACACACTGGCGGGTGGGCAACTTAGGTATTGCAAAGCAAGTTTGTACATAGGTTTCTAAATGGCTTGCTTTTCTTCCCAGTAAGGAAAGGGACAGTCTGACATTGCCATATCAATTACCTCTTGAAAATAATCCTCCACCATCCTTTGCATGTTAATAGTCGGATTAGATGGAGTTATGGGCAAGGTCATACATTTTTTGGTAAAATCTTTCAAAACCAGCCCAGAAGTCAAACTGTTGTGGTCTGCCCCCTGCGTCATCCCTGCTTTGCTTTGGAAAGTTTAATTTTTTCCAGCAGCAGCTGCCTGACAAACTGAAGGAGGAGATGTCGTCAAGTCAAGGCCCAGTTCAGCGAACAACTTGCTGACCAATAGCTCTTTGCAAAGGTTCACATCTTGCTAATTTTTAAGCAAAGAATCAATGTAGATCTTAAACCTAGGATCAAGCCCAGTCACCAAAACGTAGTGATCCAAGTTCAAGATTTTAATTACTCTTGGATCATTGCAAAGCGAATTAAGTACTTGATCTACAAGGCCAACATACTTTGCGACATTGCTTTCTTTTATCTCCTCCTTCAGTTTGTCAAGCTGCTTTTCCAATAGTCGAATTAAGGTAATGACTTGGCTCAAGCTAGCAGGGTTTGAACTCACTTCACACGTCACAACTTCAAATGGTTTTAGCACCTTGCACAGCACAAAAAGGATTCCCCACTGTGCAAGAGTGAAATACATTCACCCCCCTTTCCCAATGTCATGGCTTGTACAATACGCTCGGATGGCTTTGCGCTGTTCCTCCATCCTCTGAAGCATGTACAGGGTTGAATTCCACCTTGTTAACACCTCTTGCTTAAGTTGGTGGCAGGACAAGTTAAAATGTTCTTGGAGCTGTTGCAATCTCCTACATACTGTGGCAGAATGCCTGAAATGTCCCGAAATTTTACGGGCCACCTCCTGCACCTCACGGTTATTTCTGAGGAATAACCACCAAGTTTATTGTGTGAGCTAAACAGGGAATGTGATGGAATTCACCCAGCTGTAATGCTCGCACAATATTGTTGGCGTTATCAGAAATGACATACCCTGGGGAGAGTCCAAGTTTTATAAGCTATGTATCAATCACATCTCTTAGTTTTCGTAACAAATTATCAGCTGTATGCCTGTTAGTGAAGCCGGTGATACAAAGGGTAGCCTGCCTGTGACAAATGTTACGTAGTGGTGTACATGCTGCTGCTGCTGCTGTTCCTGCTGATGAAGGCGAATGACCAACCCAGTGGGCTGTCACAGTCATATAGTCTTTCGTTTACCCACTTCCACTTGTCCACATATCTGTGGTCAAGAGTACAGTGGGCAGAATGGCATTTTTGAGCGCAATTATTACATTTTTACAAACTTTTTGGTATAGTTGCGGAATAGCTTTACTGGAAAAATGGTGTCGCAATGGAATTTTGTAACGGGAACACAACACATCAATTAACTGTGAAAAACCAGCTGCGTTTATTGTGGATATTGGACGCAGATCTAACACTAACATAGTAGCCATGGTGTCTGTGATCCATTTGGCGACTGGGTGATTGCTGTCATGTTTGCTTCCCCTAGCAAAAGATTGTTTCACAGTTAATTGTTGTAATGTAGTACTGCTCTTTTTCTTGGCATTCTTATGGGAGGAAGATTCACCCCCAGCAGCAGCAACAGCAGCAGTGTGACTAACGCTTAAACATTCTTCAGAGGAATCAATTATAGTGTAGGAGTCATCCAGCCTTACTAAGTGAGATGCAGGGCTAACTCCGATCGCTTGATGAGGATGGTGTTGTGGGTATAGATTGCAGCTTTCGGGATGTATGTGACAGAATGGTCCTAGCTGATGATGGAGTGCTTGTTATTTTTTTGCCAGAACTTTCAGCTTTTCCGAAATCCTTGCCATGAACTCTCGTCAAATGGCATAACATGGATGAGGTTCCAAGATGGTTAAGGACCTTAACCATCTTGGAACCTCATCCATGTTATGCCATTTGACGAGAAGGACCTTCCCTCGACTGACTGTGGCTTAACATACACTACAAATGGCTATACAACTGTTGTCAGGATTTGGGTAGAAATAATTCCACACATAAGAAGTGGATTTTTTTGTTTTATGCCCAGGCATGACAATGGTCTTTTTCTTGTCACGTGCCAGAAGTGCTGCCACTGGCGCAGGACTTACACAAACAACCTCATCCTCATCAACATCCTCATTATTGCCCTCGTCGCCTACACAAATCTCCCCCTCATCCTCTTCCAATTCCAAAGTGGTATCCTCAATTGGTGTATCACACACGGGCTGTTCAGGCACACATCAGCAGAAATGCTGAAAGGGCCCTTCTTTATGGGTACACTATCAGAATGGTCACGATTACCACTCACATACCACTTGTGGATGGACTCTCCACAGGGATTGGTGTCATTTCTGATTCTGAGCATACATTATCCTCTAATGCCTTACTGTTTTCTTGCAGCTCGGCTTTCACAAGTAACAGTAGTTGTGCACCACTTTTGGACTCCGAATTACTTGGTCTTGCTTGGTCACGAGTGACCTTACAAGAAGGCTCAGTAACATTTTTAGATCTCGCACTAATAGAGAAAGGCGAAGGCCTCATTCTTTCTTTGCCACTGCGTGTGTAGAATGGCATTTTGGCATTTTTTTTTCTCGGCAGTTAACTTTTCAGCAGTTACACCTCTTGTTCTCTTCAACACGGTAAAAGGTTTTTTTTTTGTGTGTTTTTTTCCCTGACCTAAAAAGACTATGTACTTTTACATAGGTTTTACCAGATGACGTACAGGGAAGACTCCACCATCAGGACTGGTGCCAGAAGCTGATGCTGATGCTGGTGCTGTTCCTGCTCATATGTGGACTGCTGTGAATCCATTTTAATGAGACCCAAAGCACTTGTAGTGCAAATTCAGAAATATATACTGCTGGTATCTACTAATTTCAGCACCAGAAAAATTGTTTTTTCAAACTGGGGAATATCTGACACCCCCAAACACTCGTAGTACTAATTCAGAAAAATATAGTGCTGCTAGATAATACAGCACCAGAAAGATTGTTTTTTCACAGAGGGGAATATGTAACACCCCCAAACACTTGTAGTGCAAAATCTGAAATATATAGTGCTGCTAGATAATACTTTCAGCACTAGAAAAATAGATTTTTCACAGAGCGGAATATCTGACATCCCCAAACACTTGTAGTGCAAATTCAGAAATATATACTGCTGGTATATAGTATTTTCAACACCAGAAAATGGCTTTTTTAGAAGTGGGGGATATCTGACACCCTAAACACTTGTAGTGCAAATTTAGAAATATATACTGCTAGTATCTAATAATTTCAGCACCAGAAAATAGATTTATTGGAACTGGGCAATATGTCACACACCAAGCACTTGTGCAAATTCAGAAATATATACTGCTAATATATTACTATTTATACAGGCAGAAATTAGTTTCTTGAGGAGGGAATATGACACCCAAAACAGTTGGTAATGTTTGCAAAAATGCCTCCTCTATCCTCCTCTTTTCCTGCTGTAAGCAGTGCTATAAGAAGTACTATAAGAAATGCTCTCTCCCTGCTCTAATACTGCCTGCGACCTAACCCTTCTCTCTCCCTCTGTCAAATGGTGCTGGATTGCTGTTGAGGCGGCTATTTATGCATTTCGAACATCGCGAGAACCGAGCTCTGAGATCCGACGACGTCACAATGACGTTTTGCCTTGATTTCGAATCTGAATTGGTGCCAGAGTACAGAGCCTGCTCGGCTCGGTACTCGGATACCTCAAGTTCGGGCGGGTTCGGTTCTCAGGGAACCGAGCCTGCCCATCTCTAGTATTTTGTGACAATAATTACCCCAGATTTTCAATAGGGCTTTCAGTTCCTATAATGTTCCCTATAGCAAGATTAATACTTTTTCAAATAGAGTTTGTAATCCTTGTTTGCGTGACATAAGTTGTTTGTTGTACCTTGAGATGGTATGGAAAATGACTCTACAAAGTTCTGCTAAGGGCTGGAACCAAGAATTCATGATCCAGACAAACTGGGATTTCTGAAATCAATGCTGGACAAGTTGGAAAGCTGTAGTTAGCTGCTCACGCTGATGTCAACTGAGACGTTTCTCCACCGCTGATGTCAACTGAGACGTTTCTCCACCTTCAAATGGGCAGTTTCATCAGAGGTAGTGTGCAGTTTGTAATATCACAGCCCTCCTCATATTAACCAATCATATAATTACAACTTCAATTAGGCTGTCTGGTTCTGCTTTCAACACATGCAGGGTCTTCAGAAACACTCAGTGCAGTTTCGCTCCTTGCACTTGTAACACATCTCCCATATCCAGTGCTGAGTCACTTATGCAGCTCTTCACTCACAACTTCTGTACATCCCTCCTCTGCGGGGATATTACACACTATTGCTTGACTCAGCTTAAACTCTGTCATGCTTCTCTAGTGTCCTCACAACTGTATCCACCCATCCTCTGTGGGGGGTAATTTTCCTTGTGCTCTGGCACCTCTCTTATGTGAAGTTTTCAGCCCCTCCTGAGTCACACTCACTGCATTTTGCAGTAACCCATTCTTCTATAGGGTCTCTTTGCATATATAGTGCATGCACGCTGCCACTTCCAGCGAGCCACCATTTCTTTATGTGGGGTCTACTTGAGCTTTCCCCTCTCTCTATGCAGAGGCCCCTTTACTGCCTGAGTCTTCTTGCTCCAGAGATTTCTTCTCCTCTCTCTCTCTCTCTATATATATGCTGCCACGCTCCTCTGGCAATGACCCACGTTCAACTTGGCATCTCCCTATTTTTTTTTAAAGGTGCTCTTTCCTAAAATAGCAGCTCTTCCGCTAATGTAACTCCCCCTCTTACTGTCACAGCCGTCGAGGACTATAGCAACTCATCCTTGGCCCGGACATGCTGCTCCTTCCCTAAGGCTTGCCCACCGTTACGGGTCTTCAGCAATTGAATGTCTTGAACAGGCCTTTCTCCATAAAAAGACTGGTCAGGTTTCCTTTGTTGCTTAGCAACAAAACACAGTAGTTCTGAGCATGTGCAAAACTTTCTCATTCACACTGAAAGTTTCCTGCTGAGGTCATCAAGAACCGCCTATTGTCACTATAAAAGGGAGCCTCTGTCATATAGGCTTTGCGAGGTGACTGTGCTAAAAGCCAGCCCAAGTACCTGACACTGATCTCTTGCTTTGGACCCTGCTTTAGACAAATTGGACTTTCCTTTTTCCTTAACCCTCTGGTATCCTGCTTACTGACCTGTTATACTGTGAATTAATTCCTTTGGTACCCTGTCCTAACTTGGCAATTACTGTGTACCGACCCAGCTAAGACAAGTGGACTTGCTTTTGTTTCATCCTCTGGAACTTGCTTACTGACCTTTACTTATCATTTACTGGTCACTCTGCAGTCTGTTTTCTGGGAATCTCCTAACTGGACCACTACTACATATATCTGTACACACATATTGCATTGTGTAGCCCTGGACATAGTTTCAAGATATTAACCCCTTCAGGCTGTACTCTCTCAAAGTCTCCTCAGTATTGCCAAACCGGCTGGGACTTTGGACAGTGACTTTATTATTGTGACATTAAGCCTTCAGCTTTCCTTCACGTCTGTTTCTGTGTCTGAAAACTGCCTCTCTGGGATCATCACCTCTACAGCCTCATGGATCTCTTTCAGCTAAGCTTCATCAGGAACTCCTTTCTGACAAGCCAACTTCCAGCCTTCGGAATTTGATTGTCAGAATAAGGTAAAAGACATTATTACTTATACTGTTACCGTAACACTTACCAGGGGACAGAATGGTTTGTCCCTGCGTGATAGCCGCCGTGCACCCATTACCAGGCAATACTGGGGGAGCCCGAGACCTCGTCCCCACTGTTCTGGGTCCCAGATCGTCACATCACACCAAGCCAGGGTAAATCTGAGGCTTTTACAGACTACACCAAGTGGTGCTGAGCGCTTTTATGCCCATACTGCTTGGCTCCACCAAGGCTACACCCCTTAAATTAGGCCCACGCCTCAGCACCTTACTCGCTATAAACATCTCCTGCCTCCTCCTGTACAGTTCTTAGGTGGTGACAGTGTTCACTTACAAAATGTACTTCCCTTACTCCTCCTGCACAGTACTTAAAGGGGTTGATATAGAAACATAGAATTTGATGACAGATAAGAACCACTTGGCCCATATAGTCTGCCCATTTTTTAAACTATGGTAACCTCAAACTCTATTTAATCCTTAGTTCTTTGTAAGGATATCCTTATGTCTATCCTAAATTGCTCTACTGTATTCACCTTTACCACCTCAGATGGGAGGCTATTCCACTTATCCACTACCCTTACTGTAAAGTAATCTTTCCTCAAATTTCTACTGAACCTACTTTCCTCCAATTTCAGTGCATGTCTTTATGTTCTAATACTTCTCATCCTTTGAAGAATGTTTCTGTCCTGCACCTTGTTAAAATCTGTGATATATATGAAAGTTTCGATCATGTTCCATCCCACTTCCCTTCTTAATATGTTTAGTTGCAGAGATCTTGGTTTTTCTTCGTAAGTTGTGTGATGTACGCCATGAAGCATTTTAGTTGCCCTTCTTTTTACAGTCTGTAATGTATTTATATTTTACACAATTCCATTTGCAATTTCACCAATAAAGATATTAAAAATCAATGGTCCAAGTACAGATCCCTGGTGTACTCCACTGGTAATGTTTCCCACCTCGGAATGCGCTCCCTTTACTACAACTCTGTTTTCTATCTTGCAACCAAGATCTTATCCATTCAATTATCTTAGAATCCAGTCCCAAGCTTTCGAGTGTGTGTAATGGTTATGATAATAGGACAGTCACATGTACAGTGGTTCCTCAGCTCACATTCTCTCTCAGCAGGGTTTCACTCACCCTTCCTCTGGGGAGGAAGCATCACTAACTTGGTTCTGGCACTGTCTTTGTTACTCTCTCTCAGCCCTGCTCACCCTTCCCTTGCCGGGTTGATACTTCACATGTTTGGCCTCTGGCACTTATTTGCTAATGTTCTACAAGCCCCTTCAATGTCCAGCTCTAATAGTGACAGCTTGAAAAAAAGATGTCTAACAATTCCCAGGAATAAAGATTCCTGCAGGCTTCAATGACTTCACTTTCAAGTGTAGAGTTGTGTCCCGAGGAAGTGCTCGTGAAGAGGGCAAAGACAGAAGAGATGGAAGATAACTCACAGTTCCTGTGTTCCAGAGCCGATGAGTACTTCTCCTCTTCTTTTTCCACAGGTCCCAGCAGCAGAGGGCGAGTAAGACAATCAGGTGTCACCTCCCCCTGCTGGCCAATCAGCGGCCGGATAGGTGAGCCACTCTTGGCTCACCTCTGGCCATTTGAATTATTGGCGTGGGGGCAAGCCAATCAGCGCCCGTGGCTATTTAAGCCGCCGGACGCCGCCATCTTGGGAAGAGGTCGCCGGTGGAGCAGAAGGAGGAGGACGTTGTGGGACGTCCAGTGCAAAAAGACCAATAGACGCCGGCGGAAGTGGCAGGGTGGCCTTGTAAGGGAGAGGAGCTACTCTGCCACACGAAGACGTTGCCGAAGTCATCGGCGGGGAGCCCTTATAGGGGCTAGGAGCGCCCCCACCCAGAAGACAGCCGGGAGCTGCTGGGTGCCGAAGAGGAGAAGAGGAGTCGCTGGCTGAGGGTCTGGAAGACATCAGGGGCAAGTAGAGAATCCTGCATGGAGCAGGTTAATATATTCCCTGCAGTTAGGCGTGGGTACATCGGGCACTAGGCCCGTGAGCAACAGGTAAGGAATTATCTGGGCACAAGGCCCCATAGTTAGTTGGGCTTAAAGCCCATAGTTAGAGAGGGGCATAAGGCCCAACAAAGAGGGCACAAGGCCCTATAGCTAGAGAGGGGCACAAAGCCCCAGTAGAGTCAGGGCCCAAGGCCCTTAGGTAGAGTGGGCATAAGAGCCCTGAGTTAGAATAGGGCGCAAGACCCAGAGGTGTAGTGCGAGACCGTAGAGTGGGTCTCAGGCAATAGACCTGAGGTAACAGTTGAGTAGAAGGCTCCTGTAACCGTTGCATACCCAGCTGTTTGGTAGTAGAGGTAAGTGCCTTCCATTCTCAGCTTACTATATACAGTAGCAACATGTTATTGAGCCAGTGTGGTGCAATGTAGCATTGTGTAGTGTGTTTGGTTGTGCTGTATAAGTCTCTTTCCAGGTGTAAGACGTCAGGCCCCCATTAATGGTAGGCGCTTGTTTCCTTATTGTAATCTTGTGATTCTCTCTGTCTGTGGGGACAAGGGGTTAGTTAGAGCATACACAGTTAGGGTAGGACACATGGTAGTCTTCCCATCCCGTAGGTCCCTTGGGTTAAGCGGAATATCTGAGGCAGTGATTAGGCACCTCACTGGCCGTGCAGCACAGCCCTTTTGAGTTCCAAGGGTGCATCCCATGGGTTCCAATTGGGTGTCCCAGTCTGAGTTCAGGCAGGCACCCTGACTGTTCCAGATTGGGGCGGTGTTTCGAGTTCCAACAGTGGCCACTGACGGTTCCGAGCGGAAGCCCCCATCCCGCTGCGCAGTGTTCCAGTGAGCCCCGGTCGGGCAGGTGGCAATTGGTCCTTGGGATTTTGTGAGTGTCCCTGTAGTGCGAGGATAGTCCTCTCAGTATGACTTGGGTGAGGGTTAGGGTCAGTCCCCGGAGTAGAAGGTGAACACCGGCTGGTGTTTCCCGTAGGTAGAAGGAGGAGGTTTAGGGAGTACACCACACCCAGTACTTAGCGAAGTTGCATTACCTGACCATTAGTTGTTGTTGTAGGGGCAGGGCACCTGTGGTTAGCTAGTGCCAGTTGTGTGGGTGGTACATTCTAGCCTCACCTGTAGCGTAGAGTGAGGCCGTGTTGTAGTTTGTCTTCCACAGGTGACGGAAAGGAGAAAGAGAGCAGGGACCGGAAGTTGGAGTGCCCTGGTGAGTATAGCTCTCTTGATTCCTACTACTGGTTAGGCCTTCACCAAGGGGTGAGTAGAGTATTTGAGGCGGGACGGTTCCCGGTCACAATTACTCGTAGTCCTGCAAGAACAAAGCGAGATGGCGGCATGCAGGGTTGAGTGAGTGTCTCTGCTCCTTGCTGTAGCCTCGGACAGTTCTTTCTGGTAGGCACGGGTCTCAACTTCTGTTTCTTCCCTAGGGGAAAGTGGAGTGATCTGACGGAGGTTTAGTTGCTGGTCTGCTGGAAAAGGAAAGAGCGGTGTATTCCTCTGGAGGATCCAGCAGTCAGAACTTCACTAAAGAAGGTGCTGCGATGCAGAGCTGCTGGGGTGAAAGTAAAGTGGACGGTAGGCGGTCATCGTTTGGAAGGTAAGACATCTGTGTGCGTCTGTCATGTTCCCTGCAGGCATTTCACAAGGTCCACACTGTGATCCAGGATATTAAGGTGGTAAGTTAAGGAGACGGCGGCTGTACAATGTAGTAGGATTTTTAAACAACATTGTCCAGCCGGCGCCTCCTTAAATTATCATCTTAACATCCTGAATCACAGTGTAACCTTTGAAAGTGACATCATTGAAGTCTGCTGGGATCTTTATTCCTCTGAATTCTTAGACGTCTTTTTTTCAAGCTGTCGCTATGAGAGATGTGTCGGCAATTACAGCTTCGGGTTCATCAGGTCAGGGATACCGATGTTGGAGTTTTCATAATTGATATAAGGTACCCAAACCTTTCTAATGTTTAGTTAAAACTAAATGAAATAATATATGAAAATGTTGGTAGACAAATGGAGAGTGCATGATATGGTTGGTTTGGTAAATATACATTTGTACTTGTATTAAGCTAATTTTGCTTGGTCTGTTTAAGAACTGCAATATAAATGTAACAGTATGGTATAAAATAGCAAATGTTAAAGTTGGTAATATAAATGAAGGGTAAAGGAGAGAACCCTCACTACTTATCTAATACTGCAAATGGGTTAATTTTGAATAGAATATTGTGAGGAATAGCCCCCTCTGGCTGCTCCCTGATTTAATATCTTATCATATATTTACGCAGTCAAACAATATATCACCTCTATTTTGCCTTTACCAGTCACAAACTGCACTTGTGACTTTGAAGTGTTTACTGTATGGGGTTACACAGCGCTCATACAACCACACCCACTTCGGTTTGCCACCACCTATTGAAAAAGGTCAATAGAACCCCAATATACTGCCTCCCACTGGCACACAATGAGCACTCCTTGTTACACACAGTTAGCAAGGCACACCCCAGCAATCAAAGGGTTAACACTTAACCCCTCAAGGCTTTATGACACAAATGTACATGCAGTCACACTCGGCTTGGTATACAAACATATTCACAATTCACACATTAGCAATGAAAGGTCTAGCATGGTCAAGCAATCTATCTCTTCTAGACAGGCAGTGAATTCGTTTAGAGCAATAAAGACATCACTAATTAAATGATAAACTTAATATACAAAAAGTATAATGCTTACAGGTTATTTATATATATATATATATAAATAACTGTTGTTCTCCTGCTCCTGATGAAGTCCCGTTTTTACCGGGACGAAACGCGTTGAGCCTACTACCTTTAACATCTATCTGCACTCCTTGATGTAAGTGCATATATTTATTTTTTAATAAAGCGCTATTGTACTTTTTTTCTCCGTCGTGGGGCGGGGTATGCTGCATGGGGGGGAGGGGGAGTCACCGAGTGGGGTGGGGGTGGTGACGATCAAAGTCATTGATGGTCAGTGGTCAGCAACAGGCAGCCAATCGCCAGGCTGCCTGTATTGTTGTGCAGCAGACAGGTAGCAGGAAGTCTTCACTTCCTGTCTGCTGATCTGAGGGGCTGAGGAGCAACGCTGGCCAGCACAACCACAGGTAAGTGAAGGGGGGGCTGCCATGCATATCTATAGGAAGGGAGAGGGGGGGACTGCCATGCATACCTATAGGGAGGGTGAGGGGGGGACTGCAATGTATATCTATAGGTAGGGAGGGCAGGACTTCCATACATATCTATAGGGAAGGAGAGGGGGGACTGCTATGCATATCTATAGGGAGGGGGGACTGCCATCAATATCTATAGGGAGGGAGGGGGGGACTTCCATGCATATCTATAGGGAGGGAGAGGGGGGGACTGCTATGTATATCTATAGTGAGGGGGTGACTGCCATCCATATCTATATTGGACTGCCATGCATATCTATAGTGAGGGAGAGGGGGGGACTGCCATGCATATCTATAGGGAAGGAGAAGGGGGGGGACTGCCATGCATATCTATAGGGAGGGAGAAGGGGGGGGGGACTGCCATGCATATCTATAGGGAAGGAGAAGGGTGGGACTGCCATGCATATCTATAGGGAGGGAGAAGGGGGGGACTGCCATGCATATCTATAGGGAGGAAGAGGGGGGGGAGCTGCCATGCATATCTATAGGGAGGGAGAGAGGGGGGACTGCCATGCATATCTATAGGGAGGGAGAGAGGTTGATGTGTGTGAAGGAGGGCAGAGGAGGGGGGGCTGATATATGTGACTGGGGGAATTTTAATGTGACGGGGGGAATAGCTACAGAGTGGAGGTAAGGAAATTGGCTGCAGGGGGGGTGGATGCCGGGTGGGAGGTAAAGAAAATGGCTGCAGGGGCGGTTAAAGAAAATGGCTGCAGCGGGGGTTAAGGAAAATGGCTGCAAGGGGGGGTTAAGGAAAATGGCTGCAAGGGGGTATTTGAAAAACAAAGCAGCTTTGGAAGGCATAATATCATGATTGTGTGGTGGTTAAATGGATGCTCTCTGTGGTCTCAGTAATCACTAGAATACTAAATATTAGTGAGATGGGGATGGTAGAGGTTTGTATTTAATTGACCACAAATATTAAGATATTGCTTATATATGCCTGTACAATGGGGTACTTTTAGCTGGCCACAATGGATTGTTTTGTTTTAACTAAAGGGCCTAATCATTCAGGGTTTGTTAACATTTTGCATTATAATAAATTTTTGCATTTTCAAAACAGGATGCCAACTTTCCAGAAGCCAGCGAGAGGATAACAAAGCTGTAAGAGAGAAGAGCAAGAACAGGTAAAAGACAATGGCACAATCTGTCTAAATTTGAATGCTGGAGAATACACCTGAACATTCATATTCAGGAGTGTTCCTATACACCTATATATTCTTATGGGGCGCTGTGGCCGTCTTAGCCTAGGGCAGCCAAAACCCTTAATCAGGCCTTGGTCATACTGTTATATTCTGAGGTAAGGTGGTACATTCCCCCTTACTGAGCTCTGCTCTCTCTCACACAACTGTATACTGAGGTCATTTTTCCCTCAGATCTGTCCCATATTATTCCTGTCATGATGTACTTAGGCCCTCCTGGCAGCAGTTTATGGACCCACTGCCCATATTGCAAAGTGGATCCCAGGTTCTTCTGCCTTCCATCCCCAGTCCTCCTTGATTTGTTCAGCTCATGCCAGCCTTATGTTGCTAAGCAACTGTTTTTGGTTTATCTTCTCTTGGTGCAGGGCTCGCACATTTTGTCATCAGGAGGTGTGAATATCAAAACCAGAGGGGGTGAGTCATTGAGGAGAGTATGAAGTTCCTTTTTTTTTTTATCTGCGTATCCTGGATGGATTATTAACAAATATGGTAGAGGAAATGTTTATTTGGAAACTTCAATAAAGACAATTTATATATTCTGATGTGAGAACTAGGATCTGTTTTTCAAGTTCATTCAAACTAATTTGGGATATTTGTCCCTAAATTGAACTGTTGATAGGATTCCTGAGGAGAATTTGTTACTTTTTGAAGCCTTGTGGAGTTTCTCATGTGTTTGGTATATACTTAAGGTGCTTTGACTATCATTGAAGCCCACATTATTTACACTGATTTTTATACAGAACACATATTTATGGTTTTTTAAAAAAAACATTTTTTATGTGGTGTGTATTTATTTGAGGATTTTTATGTCACATGTTTTGTTTATTATTGCATCTAATCCCTTCACAATCATTTGTCAAGTTCTATGCAGTTATTTCATTTTTATTCTATTTATTTGGATTAAATGAATATATTTTAAACATCTTTTATATGAATATTTGATAGACATTTACTGGATAAATATTGTCATTTCGTATTGGAGTCTAATCAATCCCACAGCGCTCTTGGTTTTTGTTTTTGCATTAGGCAAAAAAGAAGTACATTTTCTCCTGGACAAACCATGTTACAATTCAAGGGGTGTAAATTAGTTTATTATTTTGCATGTAGGGAAAATACTGGTTGCTTTTTCATGTAGCACACAAATATTGATTTTTACACTGAATTTTAAAGTTTCTCTAGGACATGCCCTACTCCAACTATAAATCTGTTCCCATATTTTACAATGACCTTCCACTCGAATGCAACATGGTTTTGCCAAGCTGCAAAGTTACTCCTTTTTTTTGCTTTGCTCTCCTTAATGACTCAGGCCCATCGTTTATTTCACTTTCAATATAATCTATGCAAATGTAATCATATATGTATTTAACCCTTTCAGCAGATATCAGTAAAAAATAATTATACTTGTAGAAAGTGCATACTGTTAGTTACTCTGCTGCCTTTGATTAGTCTTTTGCAAACAGCCAATAATGTTTTACTTTAATAAATTATGGCTCTTACAATGTACAATTAATGCAAAATACTATTTTTTTTTTAAAAAAAATGGATGATAGGTACTTTCCTGTTATCTGGAGCCATTTGAAAAAAAATGGCTATTTTTTTTCAAATTATTTGAAAAAAAAATAATTCAACCGACATTTAAAAATGAATTTAATTACTCTGCCTTCTACCGAATGAGAGGCTGTGGCATTTTTGAAAAAGAGAAAAATACTGCCAGCTATGATGCTGTGTCAAAGAAATCATGAAATAATGCTCTACTTTGGTTTGTGTATTTCCTGGAATTGTAGAAAATCTACTTGTCGAAAGAAGGTCAACATTCGCGTGGGAAATTGGTTACCTCAATCGAAAGCCAAAGCAGAAGATCGGATGGCGAATGATAAATCAACAAGCTTTTTCGCTAAGCGTAAGAACAATGTCGGCCAAGTGCTCCCTCAGCAGTGGATCTTTGGAGGACTCTGTCGGGAGGCGCACAAGTGCATTTTGGTAAAAGTAGATGATCGCAGTGCGGAAACGTTAATGGCGGCGATTTTGGACAATATTGAAAGAGGCAATATAATTTACTTGGATAGTTGGAGGGCCTGCAAGACGGAAGAACTGGATTTCAACATTTCAAAGTAAATCATCACTACAATTTTGTCGATTCTGACACTGATGTCCATACTCATAGTGTCGGAAGAATGGGGGGACCCGCTAAATGGCGGAATAAACGACATAGAGGAACAACGCTGCAGCATTTGAAGTCGTATTTAGCCGAATTCATTTGGAGACTGGAAGTTGGAGAAGACAACGTATTCGAGTCACTTTTGGGCGCAATTAAAATTTTCTGGTCTCCGGAAAATAATTAAAAAAATGGCTCCAGATGCCAGGAAAGTACCTGGTGAATAACCAGATGATATTCTGAGAAAAGTAATCAGAGAGATGATAACTAATTGATTAAATATTTTTGTTAATGACACTTGGTGATAGTTGAGGCGTTCATGAACTTGATATTTGTATGAGTAAATATCAAGCATATATTACAACATGATTTTTTTGTATGTAAAAACAGGATTGGAAAAATGCAATAATACAAATAACCATTATGCCGGCTAAAATGTAATCCTAAAGTCTAACTTTTTATGTGATATTGCTTACATCTTAGTAAGACGCTAGATGGTTCCATATAGGGTCAACCTGACACCTAGGTTTCTACTTTGCATCTATGTAATTGCTGTCCAACCCTGTTATAAGCACAATTTTGTCTCTGCCACACACATACATATATGGTGAGTACACTCGATTCTGAAGTGGCTTACTGATAACCAGGAATAGAAACCTCAAGTCATCCCACCTCCAAACAAAGAATTTCCTATATTACCACAGTATCTCCACACAATTCTGATTTACAGGTCTACACAGAAGGTCTGGATGTCCATTATCTACAGCTAGCTATTCAGATTTGTAAAATAACGTTAACAGGTAAGAAATCATTGTAATTTTTTTTTCACAGGGGTCACAACATTAGCTTTTAAATTCATAGATCAAAATATAGCTTTTCTAGAAGTACATACCTACCAAGTGAGACAGTTCAGTGTGGAAATTTTCTGTTCTTCCTAATTGTCCAATTAAAATATGTTGGGCTTAAGTAATTAATTTAACCTTTTCCAGGTTGTAACAGATTACTTCAGAAGAAGAACAAGATTCAGTTTGAACTAGCAATGTACTTTCGTTTAATTTCTGTACTTTTTTCAGAAAGTTAAGTATATTTTTATATTAGAAATATATCTGATAGGCACTTACTGCAAAATAGTAAGAAAACATTAAATATTTTTAATGAGTTTATTAGTTTGTAGTACACAATGACTGTCTTTGCTTTATTTCTACTATTTTTCCTCTTTTATCTTGTTGATTTTTAGCTTCAAAGTTCTACAAATGACTGAAAGACTGCTAGTAAAAATGAAAAACAAAAGAAATAAGGGAAAACAATACACAAATATGCACATGTATTTTATGTGTTTCAAAGAAAAAACAAAAATGATAAAATAAAGTGTCCAAGCCCTAAAATGGGTAATGTAAACATTTTTTTTTAAAACACAACAAACATGCTAATTTTTAATAGTCACCCATTCAAAGCAGGATATGCTACGAAAAAAGTACAACATACAGTAGTTAAAAACGTATTAAACTTTACATAATATTTTAAATTTGCTGTTTTTGCATTCTGTTTTCAAGATACTCACCCTGTTTAGTTTATTGAAGTCCAGCACGACCTTTAATCAGTCTATGGGTTATATTTACTAAACTGTGAGTTTGAAAATGTGGAGATGTTGCCTATAGCAACCAATCAGATTTTAGCTATAAATTTGCAGCATGCACTAAAAAAATGACAGCTAGAATCTGATTGGTTGCTATAGGCAACATCTCCACTTTTTCAAACTCGCATGTTAGTAATTATACCCCTATGTATCTTTACGGTCTGCAACAGTGATAGCTGTAGGCTTTTAGACTATATTTCAAAGCATAAATTAAAGATGATAATGATAATAATAATAATGCCAAAGAGGAGAGACAAATTAAATGTAAAAAAAATCATGAAAAAAAAAATTAGATACATCGCAAGGTCCATTTATGTATTTTTTTACACATTAAGTTACAATATGAATTTTTTTTTTCCCAATATAATTTGGGGAAAATAACTGTTGAAGTGTATTATTATAAAAAGTTATACCCTATAGTAGCATAAAATCGCATAAACTACATTTTAAATTCTTCATGTTATAGTATATCTGAAATGACATATGATTATGAAATCTTGCAGACAATAGTTACTTTATGTCAGCATTTCAGCTGTTATGTAAAATCACAAACCCTAGCTCTGGATTGGATGGGACAAGTCAGTAACTAAAGAAAATTTCAATATTCTGTCAATGATTTCCCACATTTTGCATGTAATTGACCAAGCAAAACATTTTTTTACATGGGAATTATCAAAGACAGTTACATTTTACATGCCTTGTAAAATACTAAAGAAACTGTTGTGTGTACTGTGCCCATTACTAATTTAACTGCATAACTTCCTTTCCTCATTCCTTCCTGATGGCATGCAACAGCTAACAGTAGTTTTCTGCATTGTGAACAAAGCTTGAACAGATCTGATCATATAAATCAGCAATCTCTGAGAAAAACATCTGTGCACAGGTCAAGACCTAAATAATACTTTATTAGTTAATATTTTATGTCGGGCTTAAAACCTCTCTTGCATGTTCCTATAGAAATCAAAGGTCAGCTATATGCCTATGCATGCCATGAGAGTCAATTAGTGGGTATGAACCCGTAGTCTTTGGTACAGGCAAACTTTTTTTAGAATTTTGTTGTTTTTCATATACAGGTATACCCCATTCATACTGCACCAAAATCCCGGGTTTTTCCCGGGGCGAGCTCAAACGACCCGGGTCTTGGTGCAGTATGAATGGTACAAGTGAAAAATCCCGGGTCTAAAAAGCCAGGTCTTCAACCCGGGATTTATTGAGGGGTAATTCCCGGGTCGGACCCGGGTTGCCTGCACTATGAATGGTGCAACCCGGGTTTTTGCATAGTTGCATAGGAGAGAGAGAGAGAGAGAGAGAGAGAGAGAGATATTTTCATATTCCATCTTTCAGCCAATGAAAAGTGCTCTGGTGATGACTCCCACAAATTGCCAGGGCACAGACTTGTGCAGTATGAATGGGGTCAACCCGGGAAATTCCCGGGTCCGAGGTGCAGTATGAATGGTGTTTCTGAGCTGGGACGCTCCGAGCCCCTGCAAAAACCCGGCTTCAAAAACCCGGGATATTGCCGGGGCGGCAGTATGAAAGTGGTACTAATTCTCCTTTTTGCATTGTCCTTGCTTTTCTTTATTTGAATCTTAGTAAAATGTTAAAATGTTTACCAGGAACAATTGAAACACTTAACACAAAATAAAACCCAGCAAACAATCAGGATCATTGGCAGTGAAAAGGTCAAAGTTTTCAGAGTGATGAGCTAAAAAGAATCAGGAATGTCACTGAACAACTATGTGCTGTTAGGTGGCATTCCTGGTGTTCTGGCTATTAAGAAAGCTATATAAGGAGACATCCTGACAGTGAACTGATAAGAAAACATTTAGATAGGGGACAGGTTAAGGAAACCTTTTCCTCCATGTAAAAGGGAGCAAAAGATAACACTTATAAATTAAATAGGAAATAAATATAACAATTAAGGCTAAATATATTGCTAGAAGTCTTGGTTAGATAAACAACCTTAGTCAATATATGATGGGCTGAAATAAATAGAAAATTATAACACTTGACACTCTTAGACCAGTTGGTTTAAAGAAAATAAAATAACTGATAATTGCTTATTTTTTGTTTTATTCTTTTTTTTTTTTTTAGTCCCTAATCACATGTCTGATACCGAGAATATTACAGAAGAATATGAGTACGTATGCTGTTTAATATATTGTTTTAACTTGTAATACACACCTTTGTACCTGTATTTCTCTATAAATATATTTATTGCATTTGTTTTGTAAAGCACCATACATTTTCCACAGCATTAAATGCATATATAACATATACCTAAACATATGTTACATTTACTATATTCATGTCATATATGTATTTATATAATCATCTTTTTAGGTGCTAACCAGGTTTAAATTTTTATAAGTTTCAGCAGGATGAACTGAGTAAAATTTTATAACTCAATGTATCAAGAATGTTATTTTTGTCTATTACGTGAAGCTTTGTATTTTATCTGTACTATTAGCATTAGATTTTTCAAAACTGCACGACAGGTTCACTTTAGATAAAATCTGAAGTTCCACTCAAATGTACAGGAGTAGTGTCTGCAATTTGGGTATTATGTAAATAATTTGGGCAATATGGATTTTTTTATATTTTTTTATGGAGGGTGAGTGTGTCACTTGATGACCTCTAGTTATGCCACTGATTTTTAAACTTCAGCTAAGTTTATAATTAAAGCTGGGTCTCGCAACCAGAGCTGTTTAAGTAAGCCTTATTTATTAAAGGAAGTATGGGAATGACAAGTTGATGTTGAGTTTAATGTATGATATTCCGTTGGTATAACTTTCCTAATAATTATGCAGCATATAGAAAGTATAATATGCTTCTAATTTCATTACTAGGACACGCAATGGGAGAGGAAAGAATTGAAGCAATAGGCATGTTCTTTGAAGGCGTAAAAAGAAGAGCATAGGAGGAGCCAGGGAACAGTGTACTGTCGGGGTCAAGGAAGGGGAGGAGTTGATTGTCAGGATAGTGTTGTCTTTGATTGGGTTAAAAAAATAACTCAGTCAGAGCCAGAACCACGATTAGGCAAACCTAGATATTTAAAGAAATTAAAGTTGCTCAATCAATTTATAGGCTATAGCAGGTGCGTGAAAGGGTGGGGTTATCCTAAAAGGAACAAACACACACAAAGATCCCCCAGCATACTGATATAGCCAGCAACAGATCTGCTATTTCTACTGTAGATAAAAATGCAAAATTTCAGTTGCACACATTTGCAAATGTATGTTTAAGCCACCCACCTCTCCACGGCGCTTTTGCTAATAGGGTGGTCCTAACTCTAAACAATGAGAGTCCCATATATTTGGGCCATACATATGTGTTTTTAATTTCTTTATTTGTCTGAGAGGCATGTTGGTGTCAGTAGCTGAGGGGGAGTGCTGACATTGGATTGCTATTTGGAGGCTTCTGGGGTAAGTAAGCTCTCAATTTAAAAACACATATGTATGGCCCAAATATATGGGACTCTCATTGTTTAGAGTTAGGACCACCCTATTAGCAAAAGCGCAGTGGAGAGGCGGGTGGCTTAAACATACATTTGCAAATGTGTGCAACTGAGACTTTTGCATTTTTATCTATAGTAGCAATAGCAGATCTGTTGCTGGCCAGTGGCGCACGCAGAGGGGGTTTCTGAGTCTCCAGAAACTCCCCTTCCCTGCGCTAACTTAGTGCCCACCATAGCGGCACTGTCCTATACAGCAGCAGCGGCGCTGTCAAAGAAGCGTCCGGGGCGGTGCTGTATTGTATACAGCACCGCCCCGGACGCTTCTTTGACAGCGCCGCGGCTGCTGTATAGGACAGCGCTGCTTAAACGGAGCTGTTGCGCAACAGCTCTCTCTCGTGTTTTTTTTTTTTTTGGGAAACCCCCCCTGACAATCCTGCGTGCGCCTCTGCTGGCTATAGCAGTGTGCTGGGGGATCTTTGTGTGTGTTTAAACCTAGATATTTGCCTAGGGAGCTAATGGTTAAGGGATGCCTAAAACTCTGGATAAGTGACATAATGTCGCTCATCCAGTGTTTTTAATGCCTCTGCCGGATTGCTGGCCGGTGACATGTAGGAGAAGCAATCAGCTTCCTACATGTGAAATTGTCAGCTACTGCTTCCCTATGTCAGTGTTATGCTGGGACTTTGGTGTTTGGCTGTGAAGTTCTTATTCCCATTTTTTAATTATGTGAAATATGAGTACCAGATTAGGCCATGGAAGGATATTTGATTTATTCCAATTGAGCTTCGGGTCTGAGTGCTTGCTAAGCAATAACTGCAGCTTCCATGGAGGCACATGGACTTTTAAGACGTAGGATCATATCCTCTGAATATAAACCAACGGCCCAACATAATATGTACTTTGGCCATGGAAGAGCAGCATAGCAGCTTATCCCATATCTTTGCAGAGTGACCCACAAGTATGGCCCCACCATGAACTTGAACTCAGTGTCAGCATAATGTTAATTATTCTTATTGGGGGGGGGGGGGAATCAGTATAATAAAAGATGGGGAAGGGGAACCTCATGTAACATTGTGCACATTGTTATTTTCCATCATTTTCCACTTGTCAAGGTAATATAAACTAGGGATGTGCACTGGCCACTTTTGGTGTCTCGTGTTTTGTGTTTTGGATTCGGATTTGCTTGAGGTTTTGGGTTCGGATTTGTTTCGCAAAACACTTCACGAAAGGTTTTGGTTCGGATTTAAGGTTTTGGATTCAGATTTTTTTTTTTTAAAAAATAAAGTGTTAAAAACAGGTTTTTTTGGTTTATTTACACTCCTACGCTATTATTAACCTCAATAACATTCAATGACAATCATTTCCACTAATTCCCAGTCTATTCTGAACACCTAACACCTCACAATATTGTTTTTAGTCCAAAACGTTTCACCGAGGTAGCTTTCTGGACTGCATAGTGCAGTGGTCCCGGTACACAATTTGGTACCGGGGCCACAATACCTCCGCCTTCAAATGGTCTGAATTCCACTGCACAGCTGCCTGCTCCTACATCCTCTGCAGCATATACAGGGTGTAGTTCGAGCGTGTTAATACCTCTTGTTTTTGACGATGACAGGTCATTTTCATTAATTTATGATTTGGCAGCAACAGTCAACGTTGTTTAATATCTGATACGCCTCTATCTGGACTGCATAGTGGAGCGGCCCCGGTACCCAATTTGGTACCGGGGCCACAATACCTCCTCCAACTTTCAAGTGTAATGTTTATAATTTATAAAAACTACAGTAGTTATAGCACGTCAATAACTCTTGTTTTAGACGACCATGGTACAGAGCATTCATCATTGAGATCCCATCAAGTATGTGAAAGACAGACAGCGTCAAAGTGTTATTTGTTGACTTTGTTAACCAAAAAATTGTCCCTGTTGCAAATATTTGTGCAATGAAGAGTGACTTTTTCTATTAAAGGCTCAAGCTTTCAAGTGTAGTGTTTCTAACTTATAAACACTACAGTAGTTCAAGCACGTCAATACCTCTTGTTTTTGACTTTTACTTTTGGTTTAATTTGTTGAATTTGTATTAATTTTGTTTTACTTTGTGCTCATGGCAAACGACTGTTGAATGGTCACATAATGGCAATAAAAGAGTTGCAAGATGGAATTGTCCTTGGAAGCTCCCACCAATCCCTTATGTTGTTGAAATAGGACATGCACACTTTAACAAACCAATCATTTCAGCGACAGGGCCTACCAAACAACTGTGGCTGAAATTATTGGTTTGTTTGGAACCCCACAAAAAGAGCTTGCAAAGAAAAAAAAGAGTTGCAAGATGGAATTGTCCTTGGGCCCTCCAACCCACCCTTATGTTGTTGAAATAGGACATGCACACTTTAACAAACCAATCATTTCAGCGACAGGGCCTACCAAACTGTGCCTGAAATGATTGGTTTGTTTGGGCCCCCACACCAAAATAGCTATTCATCTCTCCCTGTACAAAATAAACAGGCTCTACTGAGGCAAGATGTCGTCCTCATCCTCAACCTCTGATTCCTCTCCCCCTACAGTGTGTACTTCCTCCTCCTCACACATTATCAATTCGTCCCCGATGGACTCCACAACCACAGGTCCCTCTGTACTATCTGGAGGGCAGTGTTGTACTTGATTGAGGAATTGATAATTCATTTTTATGAACGTCATTTTTTCAACGTTCTGAGGAAGCAACCTCCTTCGCCGCTCACTGACCAGGTTCCCCGCTGCACTAAAAACTCTTTCCGAGTACACACTGGAGGGGGGACAACTAAGGTAAAATAGAGCCAGTTTGTACAGGGGCTTCCAAACTGGCTTTTTTTCCTGCCAGTAACAATATGGACTGTCTGACATGTCTATTTGGATGGTGTCAGCAAAATAATCCTCCACCATTTTTTCTATTGTGACAGCATCCAATGCAGCAACAGTAGACATGTCTGCAATGGTTGGCAGGTCCTTCAGTCTGGCCCAGATGTTATCAGCATCCCCGCCAGCGGCTCTTTTAGGAAAACTGAGCTTTTTCCTCGCAGCCACAGATGTGGAAGAAAATGAGGGTGGAGCTGTTGGCATGTCACGGTCCTCTTAAGAGGACAATCTCCTGACCAGCAGGTCTTTGCACCGCTGCAGACTTGTGTCTGCCGGAAACAGAGACAAAACATACGCTTTAAACCGAGGATCGAGAACGGTGGCCAGAATGTATTCCTCTGCCTTTAAAATAGTGACCACCCGTGGATCCTGGCAAAGCGTACGAAGGGCTTCATCCACAAGAGCTACATGTTTGGTGGAATCGCAATGGTTTACCAGCTCCTCCCTCACTTTCTCCAGCTGCTTCTGCAACAGCCTGATCAGGGGAATCACCTGACTCAAGCTGGCAGTGTCGAACTGACTTCTCGTGTGGCAAGTTCAAACGGCTGGAGAACCTTGCACAACACGGAAATCAGTCTCCACTGAGCTTGACTCAGGCGCATCCCCACTCCTTTGCCTATGTCGTAGGTGGCGGTGTAGGCCTGAATGGCCTTTTGCTGCTCCTCCATCCTCTGCAGCATATAGAGGGTGGAGTTCCAGCGCGTCACAACCTCTTGTTTGAGGTGATGGCAGGGCAGGGTTATGCTTTTTTGATGTGCCTCGAGCCTGCGGTAGGCACTGGCAGAATGCCGAAAGTGTCCAGCAATTTTGCGGGCCACCGCAAGCATCTCCTGCACACCCCTGTCACTCTTCAGGTAATGCTGCACCACCAAATTAACGGTGTGGGCAAAACATGGGACGTGCTGGAAATTGCCCAAATGCAATGCCCGCACAATGTTACTGGCGTTGTCTGACACCACAAATCCCCAGGACAGACCAATTGGGGTAAGCCACTGCGAAATAATTTCCCTCATTTTCTCTAATAGGTTGTCAGCCTTGTGCCTCTTATTAAAGCCTGTAATACTCAATGTTGCCTGCCTTGGCACGAGCAGACGTTGTGTAGATGCTGCTACTGATGCAGCTCCTGCTATTGCTGCGGAAGGGGATGCATCTACCCAGTGGGCTGTCACAGTCATATAGTCCTTCGTTTGCCCAGAACCACTTGTCCACATGTCCGTGGTTAAGTGGACAGTGGGTACAACCGCATTTTTAAGAGCACTGAGGACACTTGCTCGTACTTCTCTGTACATCTTTGGTATCGCCTGCCTAGTGAAGTGGAATCTCAACGGGATTTGGTACCGGGGACACAATACCTCCATCAACCCTCTAAATCCCACTCCACTGATGGCGGACATCGGGCGCACGTCTAACACCAACATAGCAGTTACAGCCGCAGTTATACGCTTTGCAATAGGGTGACTACTATCATATTTTGTGGTCATGGCGAATGACTGTTGGACGGTCAATTGTTTTTTGAAAGACGTAGCGGTCTTACGACTTCCCCTCTGGGAAGATGACCGACTAACAGCAGCAGTGGCAGTAGTAGGCGTACCGCTGCAGGATTCCTCGGATGAATCCCGTATAGAAGAGGACTTAGTCTGGCTGGTGACATGGCCTGCTGTTCTAAATCTGATGGAGATCGTAGAGGAAGTTGACGAGGAGGGTGTTGGTGGTGTGTATCCAACAGGACCAAGGGATTTAGGTGTCCCTGTACTGATGACGGTCCTAGGCCCAGTTCCTGAACTAAGCACTGAACTATGAAGGTTATTCAGGTGACGTATAAGGGAGGATGTCCCTAGGTGGGCAAGATCCTTACCCCTGCTTATTTGAGCTTTACATAAGCTACATATGGCCATACATTGGTTGTCCGGATTTGGATAAAAATAACTCCAGAACGAAGAGGTGCATTTTTTGGTCTTCTGACCAGGCATGACGATGGGCTTTCTCATCCCATGGACATCAGCTGTTTCCCCCCCTGGTGCCTCATTTACAATAACCACATCACCATCCTCATCATCAAGTTCCTCCACAGCGCCAGCTACATCAATAGCCTCCTCCCGGTGTACAATATTGACACCTTGATTATCCAAATCTGGATCTACACTGTGGGTGATCCTTCCAACATATGCAGAGGGTGTGCTGCAAATGCTGGATGGAGTCACCTCTTCCCGTACAGTGATGGGAAGGTCAGGGTTCACAACCACCAACACCCTTGGACTCGCCTTGGGGATTTGTGATGTCATCTGTTTAGAAGGCAGAGTTCTTTGCTGTTTTGTTGTTGTTGCTGACAGCATAACTCTCTTAAAATTTTTGTAGGGGGGGAGGAGGAGGACTTAGATCCTTGGGTGAAGCTGGACCACTAGTCATCAACACGGGCCAGGACCTAAGCCGTTCCTTGCCACTACGTGTCGTAAATGGCATATTGCCAACTTTACGTTTCTCCTCAGATGATTTTAAGTTTCTCTTTTTGCTACTTTTTGAGAACTTGTGCTTTTTGGATTTTACATGCCCTGTACTAGGAGATTGGGCATCGGGCTTGCCAGACGACGTTGATGGCATTTCATCGTCTATGTCATGACTAGTGGCAGCAGCTTCAGCATTAGGAGGAAGTGGGTCTTGATCTTTCCCTACTTTATCCTCCAAATTTTTGTTTTCCATTATATGTAGCACAAGAGAGCGTACCCCTAAGCCACACACACTCGGCAAAGCCTTTAAAAATTATATGCGGCACAGGAGAGTACCACTGGACTTATACTGCTGAATCAGTGAACTTTGTAATATATCAGTACCACTGGACTTATACTGCTGAATCAGTGAACTTTGTAATATAGCAGTACCACTGGACTTATACTGCTGAATCAGTGAACTTTGTAATATATCAGTACCACTGGACTTATACTGCTGAATCAGTGAACTTTGTAATATATCAGTACCACTGGACTTATACTGCTGAATCAGTGAACTTTGTAATATAGCAGTACCACTGGACTTATACTGCAGAATCAGTGAACTTTGTAATATAGCAGTACCAATGGACTTATACTGCAGGATTGTTTTGGGATATTTTTTTTTTTTTAGAATTACTTTTTTTGTAATTTTTTTTATAACTTTTTTTGAAATTTTTTATAATTTGGGAATAATGGGGAAATAACAATGCCCTTAGAAGGACAGAGCACAGGACACAGCACCACTGGACTGAACAGGACACAGCATAGGACCCAGCAGCACCACTGAACTCAGAAGGACAGAGCACAGGACACAGCACCACTGGACTGAGCAGAACACAGCACAGCACAGAACAGCACAGCACAGCCCAGAACTGAACAGCACAGCACAGCACGAGATATAGCAGGACAGAGGACCACCTAACACAACCTTCCTCTACCCTGATCAATGCCCGAGTGAAGATGGCGGCGACTAGCGGGGAATTTATAGGATCCGAGTATCGCGAGATCCGACAGCGGGATTATGACTCAGAGCCTTGGTTTCAGTTTTGCAATTGGCGGGAATACCCGGATCTGTCTCGGATCGGCAACGTTCGGGTGGGCTCGAATTTCAGATATCCGAGCCCGCTCATCTCTAATATAAACTAGCTTAGATTAGCATTTAAGAATGTGTCTGCTGTTTTTTAGTGGAGAGAAAGAGTGAAACTCCATTAGGAACCCATGTATGCCAGGGATATTGCAATTGGAACAGGCTGAAATTAACTATGTAGCTTCCTTGCAAGTGAGAAGTGCACCTATGAGGTTCCTTGGTCCTAGGACATGCAGGCAGTTTAGTGTTTCCAAGAAAGTAAATCTGGTAATTGCTATACCTTGTTGTTCATGAGTAAGGATCAAGGTAATATTGGAAATTAGACTGGGAGGTCAGATGTGGCATGTAATCACATAGAAATCAGTCTGTCTAACTCCAGGAATCACAGGAGGAACTGAATATTTCACAACAGATAAGCAATCAACCTCCCAAATATCTGTCCATGTCCAAACACAATTTATATATAAAAAAGGACTATCCTTTTGGATCTTTCTTGATATTTGTCATTAAAAACTTTTTGATGTTGTTGCCATTTATTATTGTTTAAAGGAGTTGAGTCTGCTGCAAATTTTGCCTACGTATCCCTATACTCCCAAGTTAAGTCTACCTTAATTTTTCATAGTGTGCATCTTTAACAGTATGTATAATGGTTTATAGGTTGTCTCTAGCATTTGCTTTAGAGAAACCACATAACGTCTCTAATCCTGAAGCCATCATTTGTCTGAAAGAAACACAGGACATAGACTTGTTCCAGAATTGAAGAAAGCCAAAAGGGGCTAAGAGTCCCAGCTAATCTGATCCAGAAGAGAGAAATGGTGTGACAATGTCAGATATTTTCTCAGATTACTTCATGTGAGATGCTGAAAAGGAAAATATCTCTTCCAATAACTACCTGATGAAACCGTGCTAATGGTTAACATAAGCAGGAAACTAGGTGAAATATGGGGCCTAGAAGAAGCACTACGCACTTGCCGTAAAACTGTCAAAATTGCGACATATATAAATATAGGATACATTTCTGCTGGCCAGACAGCTTCTTACAAGTATAATGTATTTACTGGTTGATGCTTTATGCATGTAATCTGGCACTGCGCAATTAAATAAAGTTTTGAAGTTCTGCTTTGTCACAACCTACAACTTCTGTGGATATAGCATTGCATGCTTAATCTTGTATAATCCTATTTGCAGCTGCAGATTGATATTGTATTTCCACTGAGAAATTCATGTGTAGTGAAATTGCTAGGTTATTTCAGCTAAGTGGGTGAGGCTTAGAGTGACTAAGATGTGCCCACTTAATTGAAATACAGATACAAATTCCCATATTGTGCAATATGTAGAGATCGGCGGGCTCGGTTCCCCGAGAACCGAAGTGGCCCGAGCTTCAGGTATCTGAGTACCGAGCCGAGGAGGCTCGTTACTCTCCCGCCTATTCGGAATTGAAAACGAGGCAAAACGTCATTGTGATGTCATTGGATCTCGGAGCTTGGTTTTTGCGATGTTTCAAATGCATAAATATCCACCTCCACAGCAATCCAGCGCCATTTGACAGAGGTAGAGAGAGGGGTTAGGTCGCAGGATTAGAGCAGGGAGAGAGCAGTTATTACAGCAGTTATTACAGCAGGAAGAGAGCACTTCTTACAGCAGGAAGAGAGGAGTATAGAGGAGGCATTTTACCAAACATTATAAACTGTTTGGGGTGTCATATTCCCTCTTAAAGAAACTATTTTCTGGTGCTGAAATTATTATATAACAGCACTATATCTTTCTGAATTTGCAGGCAAATGCAACAGTGTTACATTGAATAAACAGACACATAGGGGGAGAAGGAGAAGAGGGAGACAGAAAATTAATCATCTTCCTCTTACTCAGGACTGTCAATGGTGTTATAGTCTCTTAGTAGGCTGTGGATCAGCCTGTCACAGTCCTGGATGGGCATCTTCTCCCTTTTCAAGATGAGGCGAATTCTGGCAGGCCAAATAGCGTCCTTAAAGCATTTCATTAGGCTTCAGGCCTCCTGGATTGCCCTAATGATGTGGGTCCCAGGAAATAATCCATAAAATACTGAATGGTATGAAAGGCAAGTTCTGGGCACACTGTCTTTATGTTCAGTGGGGAAGTCCCAAAAAAACCGCTGTGCTGTTTCCCTTCTGGTGATGCAGAAGGGGCAGTGGACATATTGGCACAGGTTCCGGGAGTGCATGAATGTCCTGAGAGGCAGACATCCCTGGATAGCCATCCATGCAATGTCTTTGTGTGTAGTAGTCAGCCTCTTAGAGGCCACATTCTCTCACACTTGTTTTGTTGTATTTGTAATCAGCACTTTACTTATTAGATACCTAACTAGATTATAAATTTGTGGGAATTGGGGCTGATTCAAAGCTCACTGATGAACTGGCTTTTTGCTGGGAATTTCACTGGTTCTTCTTAGTGCATTGTCTGGCACCCCGGATTGGCGTGTGTCTGATAAAAGCACATATCCTGGGGGAGGCAGCGCTCGTTGACATTTATTAGCTGTAGAATTACCACACTTATCCAAGAAACAGGTGGAGCACTAAATGATGTTATTTTAGCCCCAAAAAAAGGAATTTTTTTAACAAATTGCAAAACCAAACCAAACAAAACCAAAACACGCAAGGGCGGTTTTACCAAAACCAAAACACGAAGGTAATCCAGATCCAAAACCAAAACCAAAACATGGGGGTCAGTGAGCATCTCTATCAATATGTAACATCCTCCATTCATTTTTCAGATTTTCTCCCACTGCTTCAAAGCAGTCACCTGAGGATCCAAATACTGTAATTGATGTTTCAGTGGGAGGATGTAGTCTTTCACTTGATTACAGTGAAAAGCATCTAGTCTCATGTCTGACCAAGTCCTGTCCCTCACCCTTTTGCCCATTTTTTTAAAACCTCCCTGTCCCAGAATTCCTAGGTGCATTCAGATGACTAAAGATACAGGGTAGTGGCTGCACACATATAGCATTCTCAGGTTATTGTGTTTGCATCCTGCTGCCTATGTCAGTGTTTTGACATAAAGGAAAGGGCCTCAGTCATTTTATGAATTTTTTTCATTAACATTTCTTGTACATGGTATAATAAATAATTAGTTAGCAGGACACTCAGGATAAAACCAGGCAGGTTATCAGATCTTTCTCTGAGAGTTTTAATAACATTTTCTACCAATACATCCTCTGCTATCCTGATGTTAAAAAAAAACGATGTAACTGCTCATGTGCATTACATACTAAATAATAATACTTACGTCCATCTACTTCCTTTGCTGGTCTCTATGTTGATGCCTTTTAGCATCCCGACACCTGTGTTCTCTATGCACCATGTTGTGTGAGGGTCAATTTGAACTACAATTCATTAACCCCATCCTCCAATCATGGTTTAGACTATTTTCCAGGCTGTCTTCAAAGATACTGCTCATTTGCACCAAAATCCCACTTGTTATTCAGACCTCCTGCATTCTCCAAAATAGTCCCACATTTGTATATGTCATGATCCCCTCCAAAGTACAGCTTTGTGTAATATGTGAGCAGTTTATAAAATGTCGGGTTAAGTGTTTAAGCACTTAACCTGCGGGGTCCCCACATTGCCGCTTTAAATTAAAAGTGATAGAGGTTGCGATGACGTCAAAGTCTACGGACGGACAAAAGAGAGGAGAAAAGAGCAGGTAGTCCGACGTCCACCCGGCAAAACCTAACTGTCCCAGCATTAACCATTAACCATGGGACCTCATCAACTGGGGGGCAATCAATCAAGCCCTGGGTTCAAGTGGGGGGGGGCAACCAATAACACCCCGGGCGCACATATCTACCTTAGTGGGACACCGCATTCTGGGCTTACAGAACCCGCCAATCCTCTGGGCTAGATGAAACGCAACTACAGGGCTTCCCACAGGGGCGGTACCTGTACCGAGACTATAGCCGATTAACTGGAAGAGAGGCAAGTTCAGCGTGCCCACTACCGTAATGTGCGCCCCAACCACTGTCCGTCGACTGCACTGCGTTTTCCGGCAACTCTCCATCCAGGATCACCACCAGCCATGTCAGCATGCCAATAACTGAGCACCAACACTATAAGCATCCAACCCTGTATCCATGCTACCAAGTACCGCCAACCAGGGAGGGTGAGTGGACAACATCCAGCCTTCAGAGACTGTTTAATTCTCCGCCCATCCAACTTATAGACCCGGTCTACCCCTCCCCTATGACAACAGAAGGGCCTACTCCATAGTTAACCATTAACCCCAGAGAATAATCCAGTTTAATGATACAGCCTCAGCTTTTAAATTGCCTTTGAGCTTATTTCAGCCCTCAGTTCTTACTTCTCATATACTATTCTGTCGCCCATTTTAACAGCTTCAGCCTTTACAGTACACAAAACTCATTGTTTATCTACAGTATAATACATTATTAAAAGCTATAAATTATATATAGGAAATGCACAAAACCTTTTTTTCACTTATTGTTTATTGCTCACATTTTACCATTATCTATACAGTAGCAGATTTCTATTTTTTATAAACCATATAAACATACCTTACAACGGCAGTTCCCAAAGTGTGCGCCGCGGCTCCCAGGTGTGTCGCGGCGCTGTCACTGGGGTGCATCTTCTCGACCTCCTTTCTTACGTCCACCCGTCTGGCTTCTGGAATACGATATGGGTTCTGCTTGACAATGACTCCTGGCGCAGTTACAATGTCGTGTACGATTAAGGTAGTGCGCCCAGGAATGGAAGAGAAGACATCCCTGTTCCGACGAACCATTTCTTCAGTCTGTTGTCTCTGCTGAATGGACAAGGCTGGCTCTATGAGCACTTCAGACTTTTCAATGGCAGTACTCACTACTTGAGGAGAGGTTTCCTCATCGTGCCATGGTTTAAGGAGGTTCACATGATATATTTGCTCCTCCCTTCTCCTACCCAACTGGTGGACTCTGTAATTGACAGGACCGACAGCCTCTAGAACTTCATATGGACCCTGCCAATGGGCGAAAAGTTTGCTTTCCTGGGTAGGAACCAGGACTAGGACCTTGTCCCCAGGCTTGAAAGATCGAACAACAGCACTTTTATCATAACTTTTCTTCTGTCGTTCCTGAGCCTCTTTTACATGTTGCTGCACAATGGGCCCTATCTTTCCGTTCCACCAAGCCATCTGTTTGTGGATGGTATACAGAGGTGTGAAGCGCCGTAACCCCTAGCAACTGGCACATGTCCTTCATCAGTTTGAACATGAATGGAGTACCCTGGTCTGTGAGAATTTCTATGGGTATTCCCAAGCGTGTAAACATCAATACAAGTTCTTTAGCTATGGTGCTGGACTTTATGTTTCGTAGGGGAATTGCCTCTGGATATCTGGTTGCATAGTCAAGCACCACTAGTATATATTGGTGCCCACGTGCGGATTTTTCCAGGGGCCCCACAAGGTCCATAGCTATCCGTTCAAAGGGAACTTGTACTATTGGTATTGGAATGAGAGGTGCCCTGTACATGGGTTTGGGACAGGTTCTCTGACAAATGGGACAGGATCGGCAATACTTTTTCACTGCCATGTGTACACCGGGCCAGTAAAACCTAAGCAGAACTCGTTCCCGTGTTTTATCCTCCCCTAGGTGCCCCCCACAGACATGTGTATGTGCTGCTTTTAACACTAGGGTTACATGGACCTGAGGAACCATTAATTGTTCTACTTTTTCCCCCTGTACATTAGCAACTCTATACAGGAAATTATTTTTAACAATAAAATATGGTATACCTTCTGCAGGCTGGGCGGCTTTTGCTAACCCATTTACCTCAGTCACACTTTTAAAGGCATGTTCCAAAGTGGCATCATTAAGTTGGTCTCGAGCAAAGTGCTGCAAAGGAAACAAAATTGGTATAGCGGACCAGTCCGTATCCTCACTGACAGGCGGGGTGGGCTCATCTGTGACATCACCGACCAATGCTAGTTTGGACTGTCCATGTTTCCCCACAGTTGGATGCTTTTGTGGAACTCCTGCTGTGACTCCCAGGATGGCATTCCGGTTTGGCGGTTCCCAAAGATCGATGTCCAGATGTTGTGGATTCTTAGGCGGATCCTTTAAGACCGGGCTTCCGACCGTTGCATCAGTTGCCGGCATGTCCGGCCGGATCCGCTCACCGAGGATATCATTAAACAGTGGGAAGTCTCGCCCCAAAATGAGTGGATATGGGAGTTTAGGTGCTATGGCAGCTACCACCATAACAGTTTTGTCTTTGAGTGTGACTGGTAGTATTGTTCTTTCATACTCCTCTGTTGTGCCATGTACGCAAAGAACTTTCACTTTGGGCAACCGAGAAGTTATGGTTTCGGGTAAAGCAGAGCTGGAAACCAATGAGAGTTCACTCCCCGAGTCAACTAAGGCCAGAACAAGGTTTTGGTTGATTAGTACAGTCACCCGGAACAAACAAGGAATTCCTGATGTGGGACTCATGGTAAAACAGCTTGGAAATGCAGGTCCAATATGTGCTACAGAACAGTCCATGGGTTCCTGTAGTTTAGGACACTCTGCCTTAAAGTGGCCTGGCTCACCACATTCAAAACACTTCAGATTAGACAGCTTTGCACCTGGCCCTCTGTCCGTAGCAGTTTTGCCATTGGGCCCTGTGGCAAGGATTGTCAAACCTGGCTTTTGGCGTGGCAGCGGCTTTGGCACAAATGCAGGTTCTTTAGTCATTTGCTGTAGTGCACAAAACCTTTCTACCACGGTGGCAAGCTCTTTATAAGTTTGTGGATCTGATTGCAGAACCCACCTTTGCAAATCGCGGTTCAGCCCCCGGATGCAGTGATCTATCGCCAGAACTTCAATAATCCGAGAAGGCGAATTCTCCTCAGGCTGCAGCCATTTCTTTAAAATTTTAGAAAGCTCAGCCACTTGCGCTCTGACTGGTTTTTCTTTCTCATAGCGCCATTGGTGATAGCGCTGGGCTCGGCCTGGCCCGGAAACTCCAATGCGAGCCAATATCTCAGACTTTAGACACAGATAATCAGAGGCCCGTTCCTCATCTAGATCCATATAAGCTCGCTGAGCTTCATCAGTCAGATATGGCGCCAGTCTCTCAGCCCAATCTTTAGGAGGCCATTTTGCCCTTTTTGCAAGTCTCTCGAAAGACACCAGATATGCTTCTACGTCATCAGCTGGTGACATTTTCTGGAGAACAGAACCAGGTGGTTCATTTCTGTCATGCCTCACCTGGCTTAACTTTTCTCTTAAGAGCCTTGTGTTTTCCACCTGTGCCTCGGCGACTTGTAGCATCTGAGCTTGCTGCTGTTGCTGCGCAGCGGCCACATTCACGAGGGTTCTCAGTACTTCCTCCATGTTGACGTCTGCGCGGGTTGGGTAGCGGAAACTTGCTTCCCGATGCATCCCACTCCTGACACCACTTGTGGCAAGAGCCCGCTACTGCAGAAGCACACGCGTACAACTTCTTCCTTTTTATGGTTTTTTATTGTCAGGATGGTAATAATGTTTTGACACCGTATACTTGCACAGCAATTATGGAGACCCTCAAGGCTTACTATACATAGTCCAGCTCTCTGTCCAGATCAGCCAGCTAGCCCAGCGTTGATCTCCCTGAACAATGAAAGAAGCAGGGTTTTATACCTGACACTCCTCCCACAGGCCTAGCTTGGACAGGTGACACACCCACCTTCTCTTTAAAAGGAAACGCCCATCCCTGGCTTTGTTTAGACTAAGACACACCCTGTCTGTTTGCTGAAAGGAAGCAGCTTTTAAATCCTGTAAGTAAACCAATTTTAAACTACACATATGTTTTTACCTGGTTTAATCTCCACCTAGGTACATAACCGTGCCAATGTTTTACTCTACTTCCCTGCTTTCTCTGCATATTGCCAGCTAAATGCCTCATTTTGTTACAATATATATATATTTTTATATATATATATATATATATATATATATATATTTATTAGAGATGCTCACTGACCCCCGTGTTTTGGTTTTAGTTTTGGATCTGGATTACCGTCGTGTTTTGGTTTTGCAAAACCGCCATTGCGTGTTTTGGTTTTGGTTTTGTTTGGTTTTGTTTTGCTATTTTGTTGGAAAATGAATGTTTTTGGGGCAAAAAATAACCAAATTTAGTGCTCCACCTGTTTCTTGGATACGTAATGTAATTGTAAAGCTAATAAATTATCAAAACAACAGTTTAATTCCTGGTAGGTAGGCCTTCATTAATTCTACACACAAACCAGATTGTCTTCCTCTCCATCTATGCATATTGGCAATGCAGCCATCGTCTTTGGGTGTACAAATGGACAAAGGCAGTTTGGTTTCTGTCTCTATAGCCCCCCCTCCACTTGTAGTTGAATAGAAAAAAAGCAGCCTGGATAGACTGAACAATATAAAAAATAAATGGACCAAGGTAGTTTGGTATCTGTCTGCATCAGATCCCCTCTCCACTAGGAGTAAAATAGAAAAAAAGCAGACTGGATAGACTGAACAATATAAAAAATAAATGGACCAAGGTAGTTTGGTGGCTGTCTATGACCCCCCCGCCCTCCACTTGTATCTGTCTGCATCATAATCATCAACATCATCATTAGCGCCCTCGTCGCCTACACAAATCTCCCCCTCATCCTCTTCTAATTCAAAAGTGGCATCCTCAATTTGTGTATCACCGGCTACACTCGGGCTGTTCATGCACACATCAGCAAAACTGCTGAAAGGGCCCTTCTTTATGGGTACATTATCAGAATGCTCACGATTAGACATACCACTTTTGGATGGACTCTCCACAGCGATTGGCTTACTGTTTTCTTGCAGCTCAGCTTTCACACGTAACAGTAGTTGTGCACCACTTTTGGAATTCAAATTACTTGGTCTTGCAAATTCTATAGACAATCCTGCTTGTCTTCCTCTTCATCAATGACTCTTAGCAATTGAGCACTCGTCTTTGGGTGTATATTACACCCAAACCTTATTACTGCAAATTAGGAAATATACAGTTTAATCCCTGATAGGCCCTCCACCATCCTTTGCATGTTAATAGTAGGATTGGTTGGAGTTATTGTCAAGGTTACACATTTTTTTGAGAAATCCTTCAAACCAGCCCAGATGTCAAACTGTTGTGGTCTGCCACATGCGTCATCCCTGCTTGTGTTTGGAAAGTGCAAATTGGTGCCAGAACCTCACCTGTCACTGGTGCCACACTGCTGCAGGACTTACACAATCAACTACATCCTCATCAGCGCCCTCATCGGATACCCAAATCTCCCCCACATCCTCTTCTAATTCCAAAGTGCCATCCTCACTTGGTGTATCACCGGCTACACTCGGGCTGTTCATGCACACATCAGCAGAACTGCTGAAAGGGCCCTTCTTTATGGGTACACTAACAGAATGCTCACGATTAGACATCCCACTGTTGGATGGACTCTCCACAGGGATTGGTGTCATTTCTGATTCAGAGCAAACATTATCCTCTAATGCCTTACTGTTATCTTGTAGCTCAGCTTTGACTCATAACAGTAGTTGTGCACCACTTGTAGGCTCTGTAACATTTTTGGATCTGCCATTAATAGAGAAAGGCGAAGGCCTCATTCTCTCTTTGCCACTGCGTGTGTAGAATGACATGTTGGCAATTTTTTTTTTATCGGCAGTTAACTTTTCCTCAGTTACACTTCTTTTTCGCTTCAACACAGTAAAAAAAATTTCGGTGTGTGTTTTTTGGCCTGATTTCAAAAGACTGTGTAGTTTGACATCGCCTTTCACAGATGACGTACGGGGAACACTATCATCAGGACTGGTGACAGAACTTGGTTGCTGATTATGCTCATATGTGGACTGCTTTCAATCCATTATAATGAGGCCAAAGCACTTGTAGTGCTACAAAGTGTTTTTTATACTGCTGACAAATCTGACTTTTGACAGCCAGAACAATTAATGCAAAAGAATGGGGAACACCCCAAAAGCACTTGGACTGCTAAATATTTTTTTTTTTTTACACTGCTGACAAATCTGACTTTTGACAGCCAGAACAATTAATGCAAAAGAATGGGGGACACCCAAAAAGCACTTGGAGTGCCAGAAACTGAACAAAAACCCTTCACTCTTCTCCTCTTACTGCTGTAACAACTGGTATTAAGATTACAATGGTATTGACTAGAAACAATAATGTGTCCAATTACTGCTCTGTCCCTGCACTGATATAGCCAGTGTGACCTAACCCTGCTTTCTCCCTCTGTCAAATGGTGATGGATTGCTGTGGAGGCTGGTATTTATACCTTTCAAATCTCGCGAGAACCGAGCTCAGAAAAATGAATACGTCACGATGATATTTTGCCTCGATTTCGATTCTGAACGGGCGGGAGAGTACCGAGCGTGCTCGGCTCGGTACTCGGATAGGCTAAATTCGGTAGGATTCGGTTCTCAGGGAACCGAGTCCGCCCATCTCTAATATATATATATATATATATTGTGGCAAGAGCCCGCTACTGCAGAAGCACACGCGAACAACAACTTTCTTTTTATGGTGCTTTATTGTCAGGATGGTAAATGTTTGACACTGTATACTTGCACAGCAATCATGGAGACCCTAAACACTAGCTATACATAGTCCAGCTCTCTCTCAGGACCAGCCAGCTCACCCAGCATTGGTCTCAGTGCAGAAATCAAATGATATAAACAAGCTTTTATACCTGATACTCCTCCCCCAGCCTTAGCTTGATGGACAGGTGACACACCCTGTCTGTTTGCTGAGAGGAAGGATTTCAAGTCATGTAAGTTAAACCAAACTTAAACTATTGCTTTTCATACATAGGTCTTTATATTCAATCTAGGTGCATTACTGCACAAATGTTTTACTCTACTTCCCTGCTTTCTCTCCATATTGCCAGCTAAATGCCTCCTTTTGTTACAATATATATATATATATATATATATATATATATTAGAGATGAGCGCACTCGGATTTCCTGAATCCGAGCCCACCCGAACGTTGCCGATCCGAGTCGGATCCGAGACAGATCCGGGTATTGGCGCCAAATTCAAATCTGAAACTGAGGCTCTGACTCATAATCCCGTTGGCGGATCTCGCGGTACTCGGATCCTATAAATTCCCCGCTAGTCGCCGCCATCTTCACTCGCGCATTGATCAGGGTAGAGGGAGGGTGTGTTAGGTGGTCCTCTGTCCTGGTAGATCTCGTGCTGTGCTGTTTAGTTCTGTGTTGTGCTGTTTAGTTCTGTGCTGTGCTGTGCTGTGCTGTGTTCTGCAGTATCAGTCCAGTGGTGCTGTGTGCTGTGCTCTGTCCTTCTGAGGTCAGTGGTGCTGCTGGGTCCTGTGCTGTGTCCTGTTCAGTCCAGTGGTGCTGTGTCCTGTGCTCTGTGCTTCTAAGGGCATAGTTATTTCCCCAATATTCCCCTGTGTTTAAAAAAATAAAAAAAAGTTATTTAAAAAAAATACCAAAAACTAATTTAATTTTTTTTAATTACCACAAAATTTGCACAACCAATCCTGCAGTATAAGCCCATTGGTACTGCAATATTACCAAGTTCACACATTCAGCAGTAAAAGTCCAGTGGTACTGCAATATTACAAAGTTCACACATTCTGCAGTATCAGTCCAGTGGTGCTGTGTCCTGTGCTCTGTCCTGCTGAGTTCCGTAGTGCTGCTGGGTCCTGTGCCGTGTTCTGGTTAGTCCAGTGGTGCTGTGTCCTGTGCTCTGTCCTGCTGAGTTCCGTAGTGCTGCTGGGTCCTGTGCCGTGTCCTGTTCAGTCCAGTGGTGCTGTGTCCTGTGCTCTGTGCTTCTAAGGGCATAGTTATTTCCCCATTATTCCCAAGTTTTTAAAAAAAAAAAAAAAGTAAAAAAAAAATAAAAATTAAAAATAAAAAAAAAAATATATAATTATAACCAAATTTGCAAAACCAATCCAGCAGTATAAGTCCATTGGTACTGCAATATTACAAAGTTCACACATTCAGCAGTAAAAGTCCAGTGGTTCTGCAATATTACAAAGTTCACACATTCTGCAGTATCAGTCCAGTGGTGCTGTGTCCTGTGCTCTGTCCTGCTGAGTTCAGTAGTGCTGCTGGGTCCTGTTCAGTCCAGTGGTGCTGTGTCCTGTGCTCTGTGCTTCTAAGGGCATAGTTATTTCCCCATTATTCCCAAGTTTTTAAAAAATAAAAAAAAAGTTATAAAAAAAATTAAAATAAAAAATAAAATAAATAAATAATTATAACCAAATTTGCAAAGCCAATCCAGCAGTATATAAGCCCATTGGTACTGCAATATTACCAAGTTCACACATTCAGCAGTAAAAGTCCAGTGGTACTGCTATTACAAAGTTCACTGATTCAGCAGTATAAGTCCAGTGCTACTCTCCTGTGCCGCATATAATTTTTAAAGGCTTTGCCGAGTGTGTGTGGCTTAGGGGTACGCTCTCTTGTGCTACATATAATGGAAAACCAAAATTTGGAGGATAAAGTAGGGAAAGATCAAGACCCACTTCCTCCTAATGCTAAAGCTGCTGCCACTAGTCATGACATAGACGATGAAATGCCATCAACGTCGTCTGGCAAGCCCGATGCCCAATCTCCTAGTACAGGGCATGTAAAATCCAAAAAGCCCAAGTTCTCAAAAAATAGCAAAAAGAGAAACTTAAAATCATCTGAGGAGAAACATAAAGTTGCCAATATGCCATTTACGACACGTAGTGGCAAGGAATGGCTTAGGCCCTGGCCCGTGTTCATGACTAGTGGTCCAGCTTCACCCAAGGATCTAAGCCCTCCTCCCCCCCCCCTACAAAAAATTTAAGAGAGTTATGCTGTCAGCAACAACAACAAAACAGCAAAGAACTCTGCCTTCTAAACAGATGACATCACAAATCCCCAAGGCGAGTCCAAGGGTGTTGTTGGTTGTGAACCCTGACCTTCCCATCACTGTACGGGAAGAGGTGACTCCATCCAGCATTTGCAGCACGCCCTCTGCATTTGCTGGAAGGATCACCCACAGTCCAGTTACAGATTTGGCTAATGAAGGTGTGAATGTTGTACACTGTGAGGAGGATATAGATGTAGCTGGCGCTGAGGAGGATGTTGATGATTATGATGCAGACAGATACCAAATTGCCTTTCTCAATTTCTATTTATATTCTAGATTATATAACGGCTAAAAAGTTTCCTGTTTTACTCCTAGTGGAGAGGGGATCTGATGCAGACAGATACCAAACTGCCTTTGTCCATTTCTTTGTATATTTGAATTTCTAGTTCTACAGTCTGTGCAGCCTGCTTTTTTTTATCTTCAAAGTATTTATATTTACAAGCCTTGCAATCTAAATTAACTAGAGGTAGTGACGTGGTAGAACTCCAAAAGGCAGTTTGGAAGCCCCTGTACAAACTGGCTCTATTTTTTAACTGAGTTGTCCCCCCTCCAGTGTGTACTCGGAAAGAGTTTTTAGTGCAGCGGGGAACCTGGTCAGTGAGCGGCGAAGGAGGTTGCTTCCTCACAACATTGAAAAAATGATGTTTATAGAAATGAATAATCAATTCCTCAATGAAGTACAGCACTCCCCTCCAGACAGTACAGAGGGACTGTGGTTGTGGAGTCCAGTGGGGACGAATTGATAATGTGTGAGGAGGAGGAAGTACACACTGTAGGGAGAGAGGAATCAGAGGTTGAGGATGAGGACGACATCTTTCCTCAGTAGAGCCTGTTTAGTTTGTACAGGGAGAGATGAATTGTTTTATTGGTGTGGGGCCCAAACAAACCAATCATTTCAGCCACAGTTGTTTGGTAGGCCCTGTTGCTGAAATGATTGGTTTGTTAAAGTGTGCATGTCCTATTTCAACAACATAAGGGTGGGTGGGAGGGCCCAAGGACAATTCCATCTTGCAACTTTTTTTTTGGCATTATGTGACCATTCAACAGTCGTTTGCCATGTTTTTGAACATAAAAAGAAAAGAAAATGCCAACAAATTCAATAAATTAAATCAAAAGTTAAATGCCCTGTCATTATTTAAAACAAGAGGTTTTGACGTGCTAGAATTAGTGTAGTGTTAAGATGTTATAAACACTACACTTGGAAATTGGAGGAGGTATTGTGGCCCCGGTATCAAATTGGGTACCAGGGCCACCCCACTACGCAGTCCAGATACTTGTTTGGTGGAATTCAAACCAGTTGAGGGTGTATTTATTTTATTGTGGCCCCGGTATCAAATTGGGTACCGGGGCCACCCCACTACGCAGTCCAGATACTTGTTTGGTGGAATTCAGACCAGTTGAGGGTTTTATTATTATATTGTGGGGACCACTCTATCTATACCATACTACAACTCTATACCACTCTATTTAATACTTTAATTCTATTTAATACTTTAATTCTATTACTAATTCCCATAAAGAGGAACTGCCGCTTCTATTTAATACTTTAATTCTATTAGTAGTTACCATAAAGAGGAACAAAATAAACCAATTTTACCAAAAGTATAATATGACTTAGACTTACAAACACTACACTTGAAAGATGGTGCCTTTAAATGAAAAAGTCAGTCTTCATTGCACGACTATGTGCAACAGGGACAGTTTTTTGGTTTACAAAGTCAACCAATAACACTTCGACCCTGTCTGTCTTTAACATACTTGATGGGATCTCAATGACGAATGGTCTGTACCATGTTTGGAGGAGGTATTGTGGCCCCGGTACCAAATTGGGTACCGGGGCCACCCCACTACGCAGTCCAGATACTTGTTTGGTGGAATTCAGACCAGTTGAGGGTGTATTTATTTTATTGTGGCCCCGGTATCAAATTGGGTACTGGGGCCACCCCACTACGCAGTCCAGATACTTGTTTGGTGGAATTCAGACCAGTTGAGGGTGTATTTATTTTATTGTGGCCCCGGTATCAAATTGGGTACCGGGGCCACCCCACTACGCAGTCCAGATACTTGTTTAGTGGAATTCAGACCAGTTGAGGGTGTATTTATTTTATTGTGGCCCCGGTATCAAATTGGGTACCGGGGCCACCCCACTACGCAGTCCAGATACTTGTTTGGTGGAATTCAGACCAGTTGAGGGTTTTATTATTATATTGTGGGGACCACTCTATCTATACCACACTACAACTCTATACCACTCTATTTAATACTTTAATTCTATTTAATACTTTAATTCTATTACTAATTCCCATAAAGAGGAACTGCCGCTTCTATTTAATACTTTAATTCTATTAGTAGTTACCATAAAGAGGAACAAAATAAACCAATTTTACCAAAAGTATAATATGACTTAAAGACTTACAAACACTACACTTGAAAGATGGTGCCTTTAAATGAAAAAGTCAGTCTTCATTGCACGACTATGTGCAACAGGGACAGTTTTTTGGTTTACAAAGTCAACCAATAACACTTCGACCCTGTCTGTCTTTAACATACTTGATGGGATCTCAATGATGAATGGTCTGTACCATGTTTGGAGGAGGTATTGTGGCCCCGGTACCAAATTGGGTACCGGGGCCACTCCACTATGCAGTCCAGATAGAGGTGTATCAGATATTAAACAACGTTGACTGTTGCTGCACAAATTTTAAATAATATTGTGGGGAACACTACACTACGCAGTCCATAAACTTTTTGGGTGGAATTCAGACCTGTGTAGGGTTTTTTAATAATATTGTGGTGACCCACTCCTCTACGCAGTCCAGGTACATTAATTGGTGCGAATCATACAAGTTCAGGGTTTTTAATATATATTGTGGTGACCCACTCCTCTACGCAGTCCAGGTACATTTATTGGTGCGAATCATACAAGTTGATGGTTTTCTTGTTATATATATTGTGGTGACCCACTCCTCTACGCAGTCCAGGTACATTTATTGCTGCGAATCATAAAAGTTGGTGGTTTTCTTATTATATATATTGTGGTGACCCACTCTTCTACGCAGTCCAGAAAGATACCTCGTTGCAACGTTTTGGACTAATAACTATATTTTGAGGTGTTCAGAATACACTGTAAATTAGTGGAAATGCTTGTTATTGAATGTTATTGAGGTTAATAATAGCGTAGGAGTGAAAATAAGCCCAAAAACTTGATTTTTAAACTTTTTATGTTTTTTTCCAAAAAAAATCCGAATCCAAAACCTTAAATCCGAACCGAGACCTTTCGTCAAGTGTTTTGCGAGACAAATCCGAACCCCAAAAATAATGAAAATCCGGATCCAAAACACGAGACCTCAAAAGTCGCCGGTGCACATCCCTAATATATATATATATATGCAGACACATATATATATATATATATATATATATATATATATATACACACATATCCATATATGTGTAGATATATATATATATATATATATATATATACACACATATCCATATATGTGTAGATATATATATGTGTATATATATATATATATCTAATATATTGATGCTTAGTGGCGTCTGTGTGTGTGTGGAAAAAACAAAACAAGTTGCAGCCACCTGCTGGGCAGAGTTATACACTGACCTACTAAATTCTTAGTGTGTGTGGGAAAAAAAATTCAAAAAGGGCTGAAATTTAGTAGGGCTCAAACTCATTTTCGTGAGGTAATTTTACCTCATGAACACACATGTGTAGAGGCGTGCGTTAGTGTGTGTGTGTAAAAAACTATTTTTTTTTAGAAAGGGCTCATCCAATTGACCTGAAATTTGGTATACTGACATTATTTGACAAAAAAATTAGAATAGTCAAGTCAGTTAACTTCCATCATCCCCCCTTCCCCCCGTGGGAGGGGTAGTAAAGGCTAAATTTACGAGTTGAGGGGTCAAACTCATTTTCGTGAGGTAATTTTACCTCATGAACACACATTAAAAAGGCCGCTTGCATCGGGAACTAACGCTTTTCCCCTGAGGAGGCCTGGGCTAGGTCCAAATGCATGACAAGAACCTTTTTAAGACCTTAAGTAGCTTGATTTGACTAGAATGCATGAGTATCATGCACGGGTTAACTTGTATATGTATATGTATATATATATATATATATATATATATATATATATATTTATATTTAGCTCTCTCTCTCTCTGTGTATATATATATATATATAATTCACCCTGTCATCCTATTCTTTTTCCGTATCTTGTCAGCAAAACAAACTCTACTTTGTGCTTGTGGCCAGAATTCAAGGTGCAATCATGCATTCAGGGCCTGTTTAGCTAGTGACTTCAATCCACCCATTTCCTTTATTCATGAGCATTAAACCACTCAAAACTATCATCTTGATGCACTGATCTCTGTACAAATCATTGCAGCTATGCAATTCAGGGGCAAACACAGGATTTCTAGAAGGGGGTTTCCATTTCACGCCACCAGAGTATATGCAAGGGGAGTGACTAGCATTTGAGACAGTGCTAGTCTGTTCTCAAACTTTTCTGGTAGGGCATTCCCTATTTTATGTGCCTGTCCCTCTCAGGACTTTGTTCCGACTGCAAGGTTAGTTGGGATGTATGTCCTGCTTCACTCTGTACTACTTATTAAGGGCAAGCTGCTTACATCTAACTATAGAGTATGCAGCTTGCCCTTAATGAGCAGAACAGTGTGAAGCAGGACATACAGTACATCCCAACTATCATTGCATTTGGGACAATGTCCTGCTGTGGCAGGACTGTCACACAAAATCCAGGTTGCTTCACCAGAATCAGAACAATTGGTAGACTGTGCGTCTCCCTCCTACCTGTTCTTTCAATTTTTACTACTTGCATGTCTCTTAAGCTCAGTTGCTTTTTGTCTGGATACTGGAATGTGGGGGCCCTATTTGGAAAAAGGTAGATACTTGAAATACGGAAAGTCTAGCGGTGAGTGAACTCATTCAAATCAGTTACTACTTCATTTAATAGTTAGGCTCTACCTGAAACCAGCCTGACATTAAATTAATAGTATTCAGATTTAATAAATAGACCTATATCCCCCCAATTAGCCCTAATATTACATTACAATAATAGCATTCAGAATTAATAGATAGACATATATCCTACCCTCAACATGCCTTGACATTAAATTCATGGTACTCACATTTAATAAATACATCTATGTCCCTCCATTTTTGTCCCAATATTAAATTTTATTCACAATTAATTAATAGCTTTCCTTCTACCTAAACTCAGCCCACATTCAATTGATAAGCCTCAAACCACCCTAGCATTAATTAAATAATATCATCAAACCATCTTAAATTAATATTAAATTAAATAGTTCTCACCATGAAATAAATTGCCCCCCACCAATAAATTTATATTTCCACCTGCTATTAAATGATTATCACTCACCCTCACCGTTAAATTAATACCTAGCCTCCACCTCTATTACAGTAAGAGCCCTCCCCCACACTTACCTTCTACCCTCTGGATCTGTAGATTTCAGAGGCAGAGTATTATGTCTGCCTGTCCTATTTCCTGCACACTGCACTATGACATGCTGCATGTTCAACAAAAGAGTGAAGTGGGATATGGGGTAGGCAGAATAGGTCTACACAACCGTGGCACTAAAGTAGCGGGTCCTGAGGGATGGAGGTCTACAAGTCCCGCAATTGCAAAAATATAGGCGCATGTCACAGATGCACTGAAGGACATATTTTTTCATCTTTTAAATGATTCTTAGTGTCCCTTTCAGTCTGAAATAGCTGATAACAGAAATTAGCTTGTACTCTCCATGTCATAGAAAATGTAAGGCCATGACAACCATGCTCTATACACATGTAAACTCTAATATATTTGTAAAATGTTTTTAAAAGAGTTAATTTATATAAGGCAACTTGTATTTTAGGTTTAGTGCACTTTTAAAATGTGCCTACCAAAGATAGGTACATTGCCTCTTACTTAATTAGAGTAACAAAAATGCCTGCCTCTGCTTTCGATTATCACAGATTTGAAGTCTACCTACTTCTGGTAGGTGTACTTGAACCATTGGTGACTGTCAGTAAATTATCTTATGATTGGTTACTTGATATAGTGTCTCACATTTTATAGATGTCATATTGTCATTGAATATAAAAACTTTCTTCTTCTGCCTGTGTTAAAAAATGGGGAACAGACTACTCATAAGTGTTTAATGTTTGTCACAATCCTTTCTTAATCTTGTTATACTTTTTTTTTTCTTTGTTACAGAGATGAGGAGGAAGAGGAAGGTAATAGTTTTGCTATTATTTTCTGAATAAGTCTGGCTTGAGCGCCTGTTACTGACATTCAAACCATACAATACATATATATACCATATTCATTTCACCAACTGCATCCTAAGACATTTTTCCATAGCTCCCAACATTCCCAATTTTGTTGGGACACTCCTGAGTTGAGAGGACTGTTCCATGAGTCAGCACATTTGTCTAGACTTACAGGAAGTTTGGATGTATGTCTTTGCTCACTATGATAAATGAGTGTCTTACACACCAAGAATCATGTACCTCTGGTGCTTGTGGCAAGTCAAGATGTTAGGGGAGGAGAGAAGGTTTCAGAGTGGCCTAGCTCTTTAGAAACACTGTAACACCTCTTGGGTATATAGCATTCCTCCAATGTGATCACATCCCTTTTGGTGTGCATTCCACCACTAAATTTGTCCTGATTACCTCCTGGACAATTTTGGGAGGTATGGTTTCACCCATATTGCCTAACTTCTCCAAGACACTCCAAAATTTACACCATGACATTTGTTTTCAAACTTCTTTTTTGTTCCACTTTTGTCTGCCCCACTAATGCCTGCCCTGAGCCCACTTTCCTATAGGGGTTAGAGCTAGAATACCCAAAACTATCCATATCTGAAATATATTGTGATGTAGGGTGATTACATTCACTTTACAAAGATGACAGACAGCGGTTGTGGATATAAGTAATAAATAATAAAAAAAAATAACAATTAAATTACTCTAAGCAAAGACTTTATAATTTAAATTAAGTTTGACATTGGCTTAGGTCATATCCATTTTAATATAATTTCTCTCATTTTGATTGTTGCTATGCTACAATGTCATTCAACTTGTATATAAAATTTTATTAAAAATATGTTATTACTAACAAATATTGTACTTTGTCTGTTAATTATGCCCACATGTCCAATAGATGTGGATGATAGGTTAAAGATACCTACAGATGGTCTAAAATGTAAAAATCACAACCAAAAATCAGAAATGACTTCACAAAATCAAAAAATTCTTAGAGGCCTATTGTGATAAGCTGAACTCTTATCACAATTAACTTTCTTGATAAAATGCCACACATTTTTTCACCCAGAGGTTCCATTTATTGTACCTGATGTTTTTCCGAAATCAATTAAATTGCCTGATCTCGTGTGAAAATTGCAGAGTTTGGCAAGCAGGAATAAAGAAGGATTACTGCCAGCTAAAGTGCTATGTTGGTGATTGTGCAACAATCGCCAAGCATGCCCGTTCACTCAATGGCTGCCAGTGCATGTTGTGGCATGTAGTTGTAAAATAGCATTCATTTAAAAATGAAAGTTTATTAAAAGAACACTCCTCAAACCCTCATTCACCACTTTATTGCAAAATAAAATCTTCTCTTTTCATTGATCATAATATAATTGGGAAAGTCTTCTATATTTGTAATCCAATGTGAAAAGCACATAAAAGTTGACATACCTTCTTGCTTCAAATGACCACTTATGACTGAATGCAGGGGCGGATTGGCCATATAACCTACTGGGACTTTTCCCGGTAGGCCGGTGGCTTCAGGAGGCCGCCTAAGGTCTTTTCTAAGGAAAAAAAATATAAAAATAATAATTATGTGGAGCGCCCCTTCCCCCCCCCAGTCCGGGTGCGGGGGGCATGCAGTGTGTGGCTGGCCCCTCCTCCTGGACCAGCCAACTTCCTTAATGTGGACAACCGCAGATCTGGGGACTTATGTGAAAAGCAGGGCAGAGTAGGGGGACTGTTATGTATGACATAGGGCAGAGGGGGGCTGTTATGTGTGATGGAGGGCAGAGGGGGGGCTGTTAGGTGTGAAGGAGAGTATATTGGGTGGGGCTGTTAGGTGTGAAAGAGAGCATATTGGGGTGGGACTGTTAAGTGTGAAGGGCAGAGTGGGGGGCTGTTAGGTGTGAAGGAGGGCAGAGTGGGGGGGCTGTTAGGTGTGAAGGAGGGCAGAGTGGGGCGGCTGTTAAGTGTGAAGGAGGGCAGAGTGGGGCGGCTGTTAGGTGTGAAGGAGGGCAGAGTGGGGCGGCTGTTAGGTGTGAAGGAGGGCAGAGTGGGGCGGCTGTTAGGTGTGAAGGAGGCCGAGTGGGGGCTGTTAGGTGTGAAGGAGGGAAGAGAGGGGGCTATTATGTGTGAGGGAATGGGTGTCTTAATATATTATGTGATATGAGACAAGGGAGGGAGGTTATCTTAATAGTACATGTGCGGGACTTAGGTTATTAATTTCATGGTAGAATTTAAAATTTAATGGGTGCTATTTTATTTGTGGGGTGGTGGTGGGGCAATTTTATTTATTTGTGGGGCTTTTTAATACTAGAGTCTATTAAAATAAGATGAGGTGACGGGACCTTTAATTTAATGCTTGGGTGGTTTGGGGCTATTAATTGAATGTGGGGCTGAGTTTGGGAAGGAAGGCTATTAAATATGTGAATATTAATTATTTAATGCCGGGGATGGTTGTGGGAAATGGTTATATTAAACATAAATGCTATTAAGTTATTGTTTGGAGGGAGGGAAATAGGTTTATTTTTTAAATGGCAATACTACTACTTTGATGTTGATTGGAGGGAAATAGATCTATTTATCAAATGTGAATACTATTATTTTAATCTTGGGGCTGTAGGGAGGCCTAAATTTTAACTGTGGGTGCTATTTTGATTGAATGCCAGGACTGGTTGGAGTTTCTAAATTTCATGTACCCATTTTCTTTTCCAAATAGGGCCCCCAACATTCCAGGATTCAGACAAGCAGCAACCAGTTTAAAGAAAGCAGCAGCCACAGGTGGTGAAAGGGACAAGAACAAGTAGGAGAGAGCAGGACAGTCTGCCAAATGTCCGGAATCTTGTGGGGCAGCCCTGAATTTGGGTGTCTGTCTCGCTGTTAGGATTTGGTCCGACAACAAGGACAGTTGGGAGATATGTCCTGCTTCACACTGTACTGCTCGTGATGGCAGAGCTGCGTGTACCTAACAGTAGTACACACAGTTTTGCCTGTGTATTTGTCTAAAAAGTATCTAAAATGCCCCCTGTCTTAAGTGCCCCAGGCCCCCTAGAGCCTTATTCTGGTGATACTTTATTGGTTCTTGCATTGATTCCATTACCTGACATCTACCATTGCACTGACAATATCATTAATCCTTCCTCCTTTGCACTTAATATATCACCAACAAGGCCTTGGAATAGCTCTCCCCTTCACTTATGCCATTGTCTGCCATCCCTCCCTGCACTATTATTAATTCAAACCACCACCAATCACTGGGCACATTTATGGCTCATACATAATTGTTAAAAAATAAGTGTTTTCTTGCAAATGCTTGAAGCATTTCACATTTGTGGTGATCGCACTGGATAGCCATTTATTATAAAGTTCATTTTTAATGCACTTTTTAGAACACACAGTACACATTATTATATATTAAAGAGAGACGCTTGGCTGGTAGTTTGTATCTCATGACATCAGGGGAAGATGCAACAGTGCGGTGAGGTGCTCATATGCTGCTCTATGTTTTGCAATAGTTTAACAAAATCAGATTTGTTTCTATGAAGGGAATATTGGAAGGATGTGTTAGTAGGCAGCTAAACAAGTATGAGCACAGTGGCATAAACCTGTCGCAAATAATGCAAAAGGATTCATGGATTTTTATAACACAGGACTAGCAGCTTTTTCCCTGCATTGCTTTAGAAATGTGCCACTGTGTCTTAAGTAATCACATCTAGGTTTTCCTGAATGTTACTACAACCAAATTCTAGTAGTTATGAACCCCGCCTACTTTTGTGTTGGCCCCACCTACAATTGATTTGGTTCCGCCCACATGAGGCCTCTTCAAGAATTTTTTCCAGGGCCACTTTAAGTTCCCAATCTGCCTCTTACTGAATGTGAACAGAATTGATCAGAACTTTCCTTTACAGCGGGCCATTTACAAGTGGCCAGGGTATAAAAATGCTTGTGATTGGATGAACAGCTAATAGGACTATTGGTCAAATTGGGTCACAGTCATCCATGAGTGGGCACTTCTAGCGAGCAGTTGTATTAGTTTTTATCAGATGTTTTATTTATTTTTTTAAATCTCACATTGGATTACAAATACGGAAGAATTTGCCTTCACATTATGACGGATCGAAAGCAATGGAGTTTTTATTTTTATACCAAAGTAGAAAACAAAGGCATGGGAAGCATTTTATTCACATAAACTTATATACATATTTGAATATATGTGTTTACTTTTTTTTTTTTTTTTTTTACTGTTTTGGTGTAATGAAGAAGGGTCTGGGGACCTCGACCCATTTGGCGAGAGGAGCACATTGTCTGTTTTTAAATATTTAATTCTTTATTTCCCAACCTTTTTCCAATTTTTATGGAATATGTTTAGGTTAATTTACTTGGAAAGGTGCTTCTCTGCTAGATTGCAACATGCAGGAGCACAAATATAAAATGGTTAAATAGTACCTAGGTGTGCCAAGTTCACCAAGGTCATCAATGTTTTTTGAAGATCTATTGGAGTAGACTATACTGTCTCAGTTCAGCTGCTGGACCTAGAGAGTCTATGAGTTATTGTTGTCCATCACTCTTCCTCCTCCGTTGTGGCAGCAGCTGCTGCTACAACTTCTGTGAACTTGTGGATCTAGTGTCCTGGCTCTCTGCCAAGCAGTGAGTTTTTTGCCAAAGAAATCTACTGGGCATACAGCTATTTCAAGTTGGTGGATAATCACAAGAGTGCCTATGCAGCACAAAAGTGAAAGCCTTCTCCAGAACAGGACGGAGGTTTGGTTAATGTAACTGGTGATGAACAGTTAAGTGTAACAATTATGTAGCAAAGTAAGTAATGAATATGGAGTACTTGCCTTACTCTAGATCAGCGCTGGCCAGCCGGTGGTGCGGAGTCTAACGAACACCCTGGTGTTCACCAAGAACCGCCGCAAGGCGGGATGGGCTTTGCTGCGGAGGATCGCAGGTCGCGGTCCACTGGTCTGCCTTTAGAGGTAAGGATGTAAGAGGTAGCCCACGATAACACTGGAACTGGAAGGTAGTATCAGGATAGCCAAGGTCTGGTGCACTTGGAATGGAGATGAATACGTAGTCAGCAAGCCTGGGTCTGGTACACTTGGCGTGGCGATAATTTGTTGTCAGCAAGCCTGGGTCTGGTACACTTGGAGTGGAGATAATACGAAGTCAGCAAGCCTGGGTCTGGTACACTTGGAGTGGAGATAATACGAAGTCAGCAAGCCTGGGTCTGGTACACTTGGAATGGAGATAATACGTAGTCAGCAAGCCTGGGTCTGGTACACGAGGAGTTAATGTCTGAAAAGCCTGCAAGGAACTGGTACACGGGACACACACGAGAAGCACCTAGTCAGGGTACATAGTAAGTTGCTCTGACGCTGTCCAGGCGTCAGAGCAGGACTTTAGTAGTTTGCATATTTGAATTCCCCGCCCTGACTGTCATGTGACAGCGCCGCCGCGACCCAGAAGAAGAGAGGATTGCGGCGCTGGAGCGAGGACAGGTGAGTTGTAACAGTACCCCCCTCCAAAAAAGGTGGACTCTGGACACCTATACCGGCTTGGTGGGGAATTTCTTATGAAAGGCTTGTAGAAGTCGTGGAGCATGCACATCAGCAGCAGGAACCCATGAACGTTCTTCGGGACCGTATCCTTTCCAGTCCACTAGAAATTGCAGAACTCCTCTTGACCGACGGGAATCCAGAATTTGTTTGACTTCAAACCCAGACTGTTCTTGAATGACCACAGGAGGTGAAGGCCTCTCTTCAGTAGAGAAGTGATTGTTAATTACAGGTTTAAGGAGAGATACATGGAAGACACTAGGAATACGTAATGACGAAGGAAGCTTTAACTTAAAAGCCACCGGATTGATAATCTTGGATATTTCAAAAGAGCCGATGAATCTAGGAGCCAATTTTTTTGCTAGGAACCTTCAAATGGATGTTACGGGTGGATAACCACACTTTGTCCCATGGGATGAATTGAGAAGCTACCCTCTTCTTCTTGTCATACGCCTTCGTAGCGCGGATCGCGGACCTCCTCAGGCTGGTTTTCACTAGATCCCAGATGTCAGAAAACCTGCGAAAGAGAGAGTCTACCGCTGGTACCTCTGAGTGAGGCAGAGAGGAGAAGGCTGGTAGCCTGGGATGACAACCATACAAGATAAAGAAGGGGGAATTGGAGGCTGCTTCATGGAAATGGTAGTTGTGAGCGAACTCTGCTCAAGGAAGGAGGTCAACCCAATTATCCTGATTGGCAGAGATGTAAAACCTTAGAAACTTCTCCAATTCTTGATTAGTCCTCTCAGTCAACCCGTTAGTCTGGGGATGATATGCAGATGAAAGATCGAGTTTGGTTCCTAATTTTTTGCAAAAGGCTCTCCAGAATCTAGATACAAATTGTGACCCACGATCAGATACTATGTGTGCAGGACAGCCATGAAGTCGAAATATCTCTTTAATAAAAAGATCCGCTAACACAGGAGACGAGGGAAGTTTCTTCAAGGGAACAAAATGTGCTACCTTAGAAAATCGGTCAGTGACAACCCAGATGACGGTATGTCCCTTAGAACTTGGCAGGTCCGTGATAAAATCCATTGAAATATGAGACCATGGAATATCGGGAACAGGTAAAGGCATGAGTGGACCGGTTGGTCTCTGTCTGGGAATCTTATGCTGGGCACATCTCGAACAGGCAGAGACAAAAGACTTAATATCCCTGCGTATGGTAGGCCACCAATATTTTCGGGAGAGTAATTCCCAGGTCTTCCATATCCCCGCATGTCCAGAAAAAAGGGAAGAGTGAGCCCAATGTAGCAATTTAACATGGAGGGGTGGGGTTACAAAGGTTCTCAGGGGAGGACAACTCTTTTCGGTCACTGGGGACAAGGCCAATATACAGTTGGTATCCAAGATTGGTTTGTCTCTCTCTGAAGCTTCGGTATCGGTAGCATCGAATGAGCGAGAAAGGGCATCCGCTTTGACAATTTTTGAGCCTGGGTGGAAGGTAATATTGATATTGAAGCAAGAAAAGAAGAGGGCCCATCTGGCTTGACTAGGGTTTAGACAATGTGCAGACCGTAGATAAAGTAAATTCATATGATCGGTGTATACTGTTACCGGAAACTGAGCACCCTCAAGTAAATGTCTCCACTCAGAGAGAGCCAATTTGATTGCCAAGAGCTCCTTATCACTGATTCCATAATTCTTCTCTGCAGGCAGAAACCGGCGAGAAAAGAATCCACAAGGATGATATTTGCCACTTGAATCTTTCTGGGATAGTATCGCTCAGACCCCTACGGAGGATGCGTCCACCTCTACAAAAAAGAGCCATTGACAGTCTGGCTGAAAAAGAATGGGAGCTGTGGAGAATAAGTGTCACGGGCACTAGGAGTCTTTACCCAGGATATCACCAGATGACGAACTTACCAGAGTAATATAGTTGGTAATATGGTACTCTGGTAGCAGGGTGACAACGGAACAGGAGAAACAGCAGATGGTGAGAGAATGCTCAAGGAAAGTCTATGACTAGCAGCACTGGTAATGAGTAGATGACTGTACACGAGGAAGTAGATGGACAAGGAAACGTGAGGAAAGTCAGTGGTCTGCGTATAGCAAGTTGTACCACTGCTATAGTGAGGAGGAATGTCCAGGAGTAGCGAGGAGGTAGTGAGAGTCAGCGGTCTGCGTATAGCAAGTTGTACCGCTGTCTAGGTGAAGGAATGGAATCCAGGTGAAGGTAGGTAACAGGGAAGTCAGTGGTCTGCGTATAGCAAGTTGTACCACTGCTTAAGTGAGAGAATACTTGAAACTGGTGTCACAGGGAACAGGAGTCAGTGGTCTGCGCCAGCAAGTTGTACCACTGCAATATATATGTGAGGAGGGGCACGAGGAGATGAATGCAATGCAGAATATACACGGGGCACACAGAACTTGATCCCACGATGATATCCACAATACAATGATAACTGAGCAGCACTGCTTAAATATACAAAGTCACAATAACTATCCAGGCAATAGGAAACAAAGTCAATAGTAGCAATAATCTCAGTGGATAGGAGACTCCGGAGGAGAACACAACTCAGTCCAGCTAGATACGCAATACACAAGAAAAGTCAATGAGAAGTATGCATACTGCGGTTCAGGAGAGCAGGCTGTCAGAGAGAGGTGCAGGGATACCTGAACGGCTGAAGGCTGGCAGGAGGAGAGACCACTGGAAGGTGGAAGCGGTAATCAGGTTGGTGCAGTGCACGGCAGGTAAACCAGCATGAACGGGGCAATACTCAGGAAGCAGTAGTATGTGGAACTGGAAACATGAAGAACACGGGAGAGTTGAGGCGGTCTGATATCCAGTAGTAGAGATGGAAGCAGCGGAGCGCCGACCCGATGAACTCAAGAGAGTTGAAGTGAGCAGGAACTCTGTAGAAGCAACGGAGGCAGCGGATGGGAATCAGCTGGTGCAGACACGATGAACACAGAAGAGTGAGGTGAGCAGGAACTCTGTAGCAGCAACGGAGGTAGCGGATAGGAATCAGCTGGTGCAGCCACGATGAACACAGGAGAGTTGAAGTGAGCAGGAACACTGTAGCAGCAACGGAGGCAGCGGATAGGAATCAGCTGGTGCAGCCACGATGAACACAGGAGAGTTGAAGTGAGCAGGAACACTGTAGCAGCAACGGAGGCAGCGGATAGGAATCAGCTGGTGCAGCCACGATGAACACAGGAGAGTTGAAGTGAGCAGGAACTCTGTAGCAGCAACGGAGGCAGCGGATAGGAATCAGCTGGTGCAGCCACGATGAACACAGGAGCGTTGAAGTGAGCAGGAACTCAGTAGAAGCAACGGAGTCAGCAGATAGGAATCAGCTGGTTGCAGACACGATGAACACACGAGAGTTAAAGTGGTCTGGAAACCACAATGGAATAAACAGGAATCAGCAGGAGCTGAATACACGAGGAAACACAGGAACACCTTCAGAGGCTCATGGGAATGAGACTCCAAGATCAGGCAACGAGGTATTGACCTCAGGTGCTTTAAATAGGGAGTGTTGCCTGATCAGCCAATTAATGAAAAGCAACAGGTACTGAAGGCTTGAAAGGGCTGCACATGCGCAGACCCTCAGGATGGCGGACGGCCACGGTTCCTGAATACACGAGAAGTAGCACTCACAGTCCGGTGAGTGACAGTACCCCCCCTTTTAAAGGTGGGCACAGAACACCTGGAACCGGGTTTGTCCGGAAACTTGGAATAGAACTTCTTAAGAAGAGCTGGAGCGTTGAGATCTTCTGCTTTGATCCATGAACGCTCCTCAGGACCAAAGCCCTTCCAATGAACGAGGAAACGAAGAACTCCTTGCGAAATTTTTGCATCCAATATGTGAGTAATCTCAAAGTCCTCCTCTTGATGAATTTGAACTGGCCGAGGTGCTGAAGGAGGAACCGAGAAACGGTTGATGATGAGAGGTTTGAGCAAAGACACATGGAAGGCATTGGAAATACGAAGGTTCTTAGGAAGTAGAAGTATGAAACAAACTGGATTTATCACTTGAATGATCCTATATGGACCAATAAAACGAGGAGCGAATTTCATAGATGGGACCTTCAAACGAATATTTTTGGTTGGTAACCAAACACGATCTCCGATTTTCAGTGGTGGAATAGTCCGTCTCTTTTTATCTGCAAAAGACTTATATCTGGCAGATGTCTTCTTTAAACAGGTTTTGACCTGAGATCAAATATTTTTGAAAGTTTGACAAACAGTCTCTACAGCAGGAACTTGGGTGGGCAGGAAATTCCGGAAAAGACGGATGGTGACCGTAAACCACAAAGAATGGAGTTTTAGAAGATGACTCATGGTACATGTTGTTATGAGCGAATTCAGCCCATGGAAGCAATTCTACCCAGTTGTCTTGGTTGGCTGAAGAGAACATCCTTATAAAAGTCTCAAGATCTTGATTGACTCTTTCGGTTTGTCTGTTTGATTGAGGATGGTAGGAGGATGAGAGTGATAATCGTATGCCCAAGGTCTTACAGAGGGCCCACCAGAATCTGGAAACAAATTGTACTCCTCTATCTGAAACAATCTCAAACGGACATCCATGAATACGGAAGATCTCTTTGATGAAATACTCAGCCAGAGTAGAAGAAGAAGGCAAACCAGTCAAAGGAACGAAATGCGCCATCTTCGAAAATCTGTCCACCACTACCCAAATAGTATTGCAGTTTTTACTAGGAGGAAGATCAGTTACAAAGTCCATACTAATATGGGTCCACGGTTTGGACGGAATGGGTAGTGGTTGAAGCAAACCCGCTGGAGTTCTGCGGGGAGTCTTGAACTGGGTACACAATTCACATGCAGCTACAAAATCTTTGACATTTCTTCTCATAGAAGGCCACCAGTAACTTCGAGAAAGAATTTCAAAGGTCTTGCGTTCACCAGAGTGTCCAGAAAAACAAGAAGAGTGAAACCACGAAAGGATTTTCTTCCTAAGAGCAGGAGGCACGAGGGTTCTCCCAAATGGTAGCACCTTAGTGGAAGAAGCAGCCAGAGAAACACATTTGGGGTCTAATATAGAGTGGTTGGGACCATCTTCAACGTCTGAGGACGTCACAAAAGCTCGAGATAGAGCGTCTGCTTTTTTATTATTTGCAGCTGGTTTGAAGGTTATGATTAATTCAAAACGAGAAAAGAAAAGAGACCATCTTGCTTGACGAGGATTCAAACATTGAGCAGACTGTAAATATGACAAATTCTTATGATCAGTAAAAATTGTCACCGGATGACGAGCTCCCTCCAACAAGTATCTCCACTCCTCTAATGCTACTTTAATAGCCAGCAACTCCTTGTCCCCGATGGTGTAATTCTTCTCCGCAGGCAGAAGACCCCGAGAGTAAAAGGCACAAGGATGGAATTTTTGTTGCTCCGATCTTTGGGAGAGAATGGCTCCTAAACCAACATTAGAGGCATCTACCTCTAGGAAGAAGGGAAGCGTCACATCAGGCTGTCGAAGAATAGGAGCAGAGGAGAAGGACTCTTTAAGAAACTGGAAGGCTTGAAGAGCCTCAGAGGACCATTGCTTAGTATTGGCCCCTTTACGAGTTAGGGCCACAATAGGAGATGCAATCGAGGAGAAATCTTAAATGAAGCGTCTATAGTAATTGGCAAAACCTAAAAAACGCTGAATTGCACGAAGAGTAGTTGGCTGAGGCCAATGTAACACAGCATTCACCTTTTCTGGATCCATCTGAAGACCAACTCCGGAGACAATATATCCCAGAAATGGAATCTGGGGCAACTCGAATGAACACTTTTCTAACTTGCAGAATAATGAGTTTTTCCGGAGTCTGGAAAGGACCTCTGCCACATGTTGATGATGAGAAGGCAGGTCCTGCGAAAATATCAATATGTCGTCCAGATAGACGACGACACAAACATATAACAAGTCCCGGAAGATCTCATTGATGAAACCCTGGAAAACAGCAGGGGCATTACATAACCCGAAGGGCATTACTAAGTATTCATAATGCCCGTCTCTGGTGTTGAAAGCTGTCTTCCATTCGTCACCGGACCTGATTCTAATTAAATTGTAGGCACCACGAAGATCCAACTTGGTAAAGATCCGAGCTCCCTTAATACGATCAAATAACTCAGTAATAAGTGGAATGGGATACCGATTTTTGATAGTTATGGCATTAAGTCCACGAAAATCTATGCAGGGGCGTAATGATCCATCCTTCTTTTTTACAAAGAAAATCCCGGCTCCAGCGGGAGAGGTAGAAGGTCGAATAAATCCTCGCTGGATATTCTCTTGGATATATTCAGATGTAGCTTGAGTTTCAGGTAATGAAAGTGGATACACACGACCCCTGGGAGGAGTCTTGCCAGGTTGAAGATCAATCGGACAGTCCCATGAACGATGAGGAGGAAGACGTTCAGACTGAGTTTTATCAAATACGTCGGCAAACGAAGCATACTGAGGAGGAAGTCCTGGTGAGGAAGGTGAAATGGAGGATTGCTGTATTTTCAGAGGAACGACGTGAGAGAGGCAACGATGATGGCATTCAGTTCCCCAAGACGTAACTTGAGGAGTGTGCCAGTCAATCTGAGGAGAGTGACGTTGAAGCCATGGAAGGCCTAAAACAATCGGACTGGTAGTAACAGGAAGAATTAAAAATGAAATTTCTTCTTGGTGTAATACACCAATTTGAAGGGTTACTGGAGACGTACTCTGGGTGATGAGACCATTAATAATGCGTGATCCATCGATAGCAGTCACAGTAATAGGTGTCTTCAAAGTAATCACTGGTAGGGACCATTGATTCACGAGGGATTTAGAAATAAAGTTTCCCGCAGCTCCAGAGTCAATAAGTGCTTGGGACTTAAAGGATTTGGTAGCAAAGGAAACTGTAACATCAAAAGCACAAACTTTTAATTTCGTAGAACATGGAGAGGACTCCAGGGACCCTAACTTCACCTCTCCAGAACTGGTTAGGGCCTGGCATTTCCCGATTTTTTTAGGGCATGAATTGAGCATATGCGTGGAATCAGCACAATAGATACAAAGTCTATTTTTTACTCTTCGTTCCCTCTCCTCTGAAGTTAATTTGGAGCGACCTATCTCCATGGGTATCACCGGAGATGAAGCTGGGCGAAGTTGAGGACTTGAGCGAAGAGGTGCTTTAACTGAAGTTGTTTTTTTAGACTCTCTTTCACGAAATCTCATGTCTACACGATGGCAAAGAGAAATCAAATCTTCTAACGAAGTAGGTAATTCTTGAGTAGTCAGTGCATCTTTAATTTTATCAGAAAGCCCCTGCCAGAAGGCAGCAATTAGCGCTTCAGTGTTCCACTGAAGTTCAGAGGCTAATATCCGAAATTGAATGACGTACTGGCCTACTGTACGAGAACCCTGACGTAGACGGAGGATGCTGGATGCAGCGGAAATAACACGACCAGGTTCATCAAACACACTTCGGAACGTAGAAATAAATTTGGCACTATCCTGTAATAATGGATCATTTCTTTCCCACAGAGGGGAAGCCCATGCGAGAGCTTGTCCGGAAAACAAGGAAATGAGATAGGCCACTCTGGAACGATGAGTAGAGAAATTTTGAGGTTGGAGCTCAAAATGAACTGAGCATTGATTTAGAAAACCCCTGCATGTTTTGGGGTCTCCATCATATTTTGACGGAGTAGGCAGGTGAAGCGTGGAAGCCATAGACACCTGGGATGGCACTGGGGAAACGGAGGAAAGCACAGGAGCATCAACAGTAGCTGTGATATTTTGCACAGACGTTCCTTGGGAGGCTAACACCTGGTAACATTGCAGCAAAAGTTGTTGGCGAGCATCCTGTTGCTCCATACGGGTAACCAGATGCTGCAGCATCTCTTTAGCTGTAGGTTCCGCATCTGGGTCTGTCAAGGCCTGATCTTACTTTCACGGGCACTAGGAGTCTTTACCCAGGATATCACCAGATGACGAACTTACCAGAGTAATATAGTTGGTAATATTGTACTCTGGTAGCAGGGTGACAACGGAACAGGAGAAACAGCAGATGGTGAGAGAATGCTCGAGGAAAGTCTATGACTAGCAGCACTGGTAATGAGTAGATGACTGTACACGAGGAAGTAGATGGACAAGGAAACGTGAGCAAAGTCAGTGGTCTGCGTATAGCAAGTTGTACCACTGCTATAGTGAGGAGGAATGTCCAGGAGTAGCGAGAAGGTAGTGAGAGTCAGCGGTCTGCGTATAGCAAGTTTTACCGCTGTCTAGGTGAAGGAATGGAATCCAGGTGAAGGTAGGTAACAGGGAAGTCAGTGGTCTGCGTCATCAAGTTGTACCACTGCAATATATATGTGAGGAGGGGCACGAGGAGATGAATGCAATGCAGAATATACACGGGGCACACAGAACTTGATCCCACGATGATATCCACAATACAATGATAACTGAGCAGCACTGCTTAAATATACAAAGTCACAATAACTATCCAGGCAATAGGAAACAAAGTCAATGGTAGCAATAATCTCAGTGGATAGGAGACTCCGGAGGAGAACACAACTCAGTCCAGCTAGATACGCAATACACAAGCAAAGTCAATGAGAAGTATGCATACTGCGGTTCAGGAGAGCAGGCTGTCAGAGAGAGGTGCAGGGATACCTGAACGGCTGAAGGCCGGCAGGAGGAGAGACCACTGGAAGGTGGAAGCGGTAATCAGGTTGGTGCAGTGCACGGCAGGTAAACCAGCATGAACGGGGCAATACTCAGGAAGCAGTAGTATGTGGAACTGGAAACATGAAGAACACGGGAGAGTTGAGGCGGTCTGATATCCAGTAGTAGAGATGGAAGCAGCGGAGCGCCGACCCGATGAACTCAAGAGAGTTGAAGTGAGCAGGAACTCTGTAGAAGCAACGGAGGCAGCGGATGGGAATCAGCTGGTGCAGCCACGATGAACACAGGAGAGTTGAAGTGAGCAGGAACACTGTAGCAGCAACGGAGGCAGCGGATAGGAATCAGCTGGTGCAGCCACGATGAACACAGGAGAGTTGAAGTGAGCAGGAACACTGTAGCAGCAACGGAGGCAGCGGATAGGAATCAGCTGGTGCAGCCACGATGAACACAGGAGAGTTGAAGTGAGCAGGAACTCTGTAGCAGCAACGGAGGCAGCGGATAGGAATCAGCTGGTGCAGCCACGATGAACACAGGAGCGTTGAAGTGAGCAGGAACTCAGTAGAAGCAACAGAGTCAGCAGATAGGAATCAGCTGGTTGCAGACACGATGAACACACGAGAGTTAAAGTGGTCTGGAAACCACAATGGAATAAACAGGAATCAGCAGGAGCTGAATACACGAGGAAACACAGGAACACCTTCAGAGGCTCATGGGAATGAGACTCCAAGATCAGGCAACGAGGTATTGACCTCAGGTGCTTTAAATAGGGAGTGTTGCCTGATCAGCCAATTAATGAAAAGCAACAGGTACTGAAGGCTTGAAAGGGCTGCACATGCGCAGACCCTCAGGATGGCGGACGGCCACGGTTCCTAAATACACGAGAAGTAGCACTCACAGTCCGGTGAGTGACAATAAGGTCTTGAGGTCTTTAAAGGCTTGCACTGCTTCAGAAATCCAGATTTTAGGATTGGCGGATTTACAAGTGAGGGCTGTAATGGGAGCTACTAATGAAGAATAACCCTTAATAAACTGTCGATAATAATTAGAGAACCTTAGAAATCGCTGAGTAGCTTTAAGGCCTGATGGTTGTGGCCAATCCAGGATGGCTTTAAGCTTGGATGGGTCCATTTGAAGGCCAGTCTTGGATATAATATATCCTAGGAAGGGAAGATTCTCTTGTTCGAACACACATTTTTCGAGTTTGCAAAATAATTGATATCTCCGAAGCCTGCTCAATACTTCTCTTACATGTCTGCGATGAGATGCGAGATCTGGGGAAAATATAAGGATGTCATCTAGGTAGATAACTACAAATTGGTAGAGCAAATCTTGGAAGATCTTATTCATAAACTTTTGGAAAACAGCAGGAGCATTACACAGCCCAAAGGGCATTACCAAGTATTCAAAGTGTCCATCCCATGTATTAAAAGCTGTTTTCCATTCATCCCCTTCCTTTATTTTAATTAGGTTGTATGCACCTCTTAAGTCCAACTTAGAAAAAAATAGAGGCCCCCTTTATTTGATCAAAGAGCTCAGAGATCAAAGGCAGTGGATATCTGTTTTTCACTGTGATAGAATTGATGGCACGGTAATCAATACAAGGGCGAAGGCCCCCATCCTTCTTCTTTACAAAGAAAAGGCCTGCCCCTGCTGAAGATGATGATTTCCGTATGAATCCTCTCTTCAGATTTTCTTGAATGTATTCAGATACTGCATTGGCTTCGGGAACAGACAAGGGAAAAATGCGTCCGCGGGGAATAGGTTTACCAGGTTTAAGATTAATAGCACAGTCCCAACTCCTATGAGGTGGAAGTTTAGTAGCTTCCTGTTCACAGAAGACATCTGAAAAACTTTGCTAATGACTTGGCAAGAGTTGGGGGTTGCCCAGTTGAGCACTAATCTTGGAAAAAACAGGGGTTACCTTAGTCAAACAATTGCTGTGGCAAGTCGAACTCCAGGAAAGAATCTCACCGGTATGCCAGTCTATTCCAGGAGAGTGATGATGAAGCCGTGGCAGGCCTAGAATCAAGGAGTTAATGGTCTTAGGAATTACTAAAAAAGAAATGGTCTCAACATGAAGTACTCCAACTCTGAAAGTTAAAGGTATGGTTCTGAATAGAATATGTCCTCCAGAAATGGTACCTCCGTCAATGGCGGTCAGGGAGATGGGCCTCTCTAAGGGCTGGGTAGGAATACCTAATTGAGAGATGGCCGTTGAGGAAATAAAATTGCTTGCTGCCCCGGAATCCAATAATGCAGAAACAGGGTGGACCTTGGAACATACCACTACTTCACAGGGAATAATAAGACAATCTTTGCTGTTGAAAGAAGAGAGGATTTGAACAGAGGAGCCTAACGAAACCTCCCTATTAAACATTAGGTTCTGTCGTTTCCCGGATGCTTAGGACAGGTACTCAAAAGATGACTCCCCTCGCCACAGTACAAACACAAACTGTTCCTGAACCTTCTCTCTCTCTCCTCAACTGAGAGGCGGGTTCTACCAAGCTGCATGGGTTCCTCCAGAGGCTGAACAGGGGTCTGGAAATTAGGAGCAAGACGAAAGGGACCACGCCGGGATTGTTCCTTTTCTAAGGATCGCTCCTTGAAGCGAAGGTCAATTTTAATGCATAAGGAGATTAAGTCATCCAAAGAAGTAGGGAGTTCTTGGGAAATCAATACGTCCTTAATTCGGTCTGTAAGACCTTGCCAAAAAGCAGCTGTTAAAGCTTTGTTATTCCATCGGAGCTCTGAGGCCATTGTTCTAAACTGCACAGCGTATTGACCTACAGAAAAGCTCCCTTGCCGGAGCCGAAGAATACTGGTAGCTGCATTAACGACTCGTCCTGGCTCATCAAAAACCTTCTTGAAGGTAGAAAGGAAATTGGAGTAATTATGTAATAAGGGATCATCTCTCTCCCAGAGTGGAGATGCCCAGACTAGGGCCTGACCAGACAAAAGGGATATTATATATGCTACTTTTGCTTTTTCAGAGGGGAAGGTTCCAGGAAGAAGCTCAAATTGTATAGCACATTGGTTTAAAAATCCCCTACATAATTTAGGTTTCCCGTCAAACTTAGGTGGGTTAGGAATACGCAAAGATGATGCTGCACCTGCAGGTGAAGGGGCGGCTGGAGGAGCCTGAACGGGAGCTGATGCCATCCCGGATGCCGCTAAAGTTGTTTGTAAAGTATTCATTCAGGCTGATAGTCCTTGTAAAAATTTTAGTAATTGATCCTGATTGGATTCCTGTTTCTCTACTCTTCCTAAGAGGTGTTGGAGCAAATCCCTAGGGGAGGGGTCTCCTGAAGTATCCATATTTTTGGTCAGAGCAAACTGTAACAATTATGTAGCAAAGTAAGTAATGAATATGGAGCACTTGTCTTACTCTAGATCAGCGCTGGCCGGCCGGTGGTGCAGAGTCTAACGAACACCCTGGTGTTCACCAAGAACCGCCGCAAGGCGGGATGGGCTTTGCTGCGGAGGATCGCAGGTCGCGGTCCACTGGTCTGCCTCTAGAGGTAAGGATGTAAGAGGTAGCCCACGATAACACTGGAACTGGAAGGTAGTATCAGGATAGCCGAGGTCTGGTGCACTTGGAATGGAGATGAATACGTAGTCAGCAAGCCTGGGTCTGGTACACTTGGCGTGGAGATAATACGTAGTCAGCAAGCCTGGGTCTGGTACACTTGGCGTGGTGATAATACGTAGTCAGCAAGCCTGGGTCTGGTACACTTGGAGTGGAGATAATATGAAGTCAGCAAGCCTGGGTCTGGTACACTTGGAGTGGAGATAATACGTAATCAGCAAGCCTGGGTCTGGTACACTTGGAATGGAGATAATACGAAGTCAGCAAGCCTGGGTCTGGTACACTTGGAGTGGAGATAATACGTAGTCAGCAAGCCTGGGTCTGGTACACTTGGAATGGAGATAATACGTTGTCAGCAAGCCTGGGTCTGGTACACGAGGAGTTAATGTCTGAAAAGCCTGCAAGGAACTGGTACACGGAAGACACACGAGAAGCACCTAGTCAGGGTACATAGTAAGTTGCTCTGACGCTGTCCAGGCGTCAGAGCAGGACTTTAGTAGTTCGCAGATTTGAATTCCCCGCCCCGACTGTCATGTGACAGCGCCGCCGCGACCCGGAAGAAGAGAGGATTGCGGTGCTGGAGCGAGGACAGGTGAGTTGTTACAATAAGTTGCCAGCAGCTGACTGTCATAAGATTTCTACAATGACTTCATATCTTCATCTCCATCACCACCTATAGTAACAAAAACATGCCAGTCACAAGTGGCTGCTTAAATATTGGTGAGTGATAATTCTTCTGCCTTATAGTAGCCACACACATTTTACCTACCTGCTGCTACTATTATTTTTCTGCTACCATAAGTGCTAATTTTTCTACACACCTCTTAGATTGTAAGGCCGTCTATACTTTTTGTTTTATGTCATTGTACGTGATTGTTTTACATTATAATCTCCTCAATATACAGCATTGTTTAATATGTCATATTTCATGTCATAAGTTCTTATAATTTAAGGATAATAATAATAATAATAAATAATAATAATAATAATAATAATAATAATAATAATAATACATTCAGTGTATTATGCCTATTAAGTGATGCTCTGTCTTTCTCATGCTAAAACATTTCTTAATGAAATTCTCTATTTTTACACTAGACCTACCGGTATGTTTTTGCACACTGTATATACATGTGTTAGTTATAATCATAAAACATTTTCTGAATTAAAAAGTATATACACTTGATAGTATTAATGTCAGTCTGATTTAATGTTTGCAGTGCAAGAGACAAGAGGAGATGAAGAGGAAGAGGAGGACATTGTCGAAAAAGGTTGATTTTAAACTAATGCATTTATTAACATCACATATATGTTGTTGGGGTTTATACATATGTGTACCTCTCAACTTTCAGATAATGTTCAGTACTTTTAGAAGAGGATGCTGCATGAGTTTTATCACACAATAGTAGCAAGCCATAATGTGTGCTTTAATAGAATTACAACCTATTTTCTACTTACAATAAACTAGATTTATTTACATAATTAATGTACACATATCTTCAGCATCAAATAGTTAAAGAAATACTTTCCAAATTTATCCAGCTGTGGTTTTGGAAAAGTGAAGACGTGGCCTATAGCAACCAAGCAGATTCTAGCTGTCATTTTGTAAAATGTACTATATACATGATAACTAGGATCTGATTAGTTGCTATAGGAAACATCTCCACTTTTTCAAACCCGCAGCTGATAAACTTTCCCCCGGTTGTAATCACTGATCCACTAAACCAGGGGTAGGCAACCTGCGGCTCTCCAGGTGTTGTGAAACTACAAATTCCAGCATGCCTTGCCACCTATCCGCTGGTTATCTACTGGCAAAGCATGCTGGGAATTGTAGTTTCATAACACCTGGAGAGCCGCAGGGTGCCTACCCCTGCACTAAACCATACCCTGCAGGAGGTGGGAAATATCAAGTGGACAGAGCTGTTTCAGAATACCAGCAGCTAGCCAATCAGAATTCCAGCTGTCATTTATAGTACAAAAGGAAGATTAGGTAGGGACCCACCACTAGGGATCTAGTAAATCACTCCTCTGATAAATGGTAAAATTTACTAAAATGCAATAGCTGGGCAAACCCACAGCTTAGTAAAAGAAAATCTAAGTTAGAAAAAAGGCCCATACCATCATGTGTAAGATTGGCCATATTGGAAGCCATTCAAAAATAGGTTGTCAATTTTTTCATACTTGCAACTATATAAAAGTATGTTTCACACTTCTAGATAATGATAAGGAAGATGCTAATGCAGAGGAAGGAGGTAAGATCCAGCTGAACAAAAACATTAGAAAGTATTTATACATATTGTTTATATACCTGAATCGCACTTGTGTGAAGAAGGCAATGTTGTGTTACCGGACATGCAATAAAATCCAGATTTGTCCTATTATTAATTCAAACTAATAAATAAATAATACAATACAGTTTAATATTTATATTTAAAATATAAATAAAAATATTTTTTCTTCAGCTCTGTCAGCTGAAGAAAAAAAGGTCATTGCTGGGCTTTCTACATTACAGTTGTGCAGTGTTTTTAGTCGACACTGAGAATGAAGATCTCAGTGTACTAAGCCTAGTAATAAATTGCTTATCAGTACTAGAGGCCACATCTCCAATTTCCAAAAGCGAAACATGCAACATTTTGCATTCAAATGCAGTATGAAGTGTATATTTTGTGGAACAGTTTGCCTAATCTCCGCCCATATGCAGATATACTTCTGTGCAGTCTAAATTTTAAGCACAGAACGCATAACATACATTGGATTCTTCCACACTTTGTTAAAAAATTAAATCTATTCTCTTATGCACAGGCTGTGGTTATATATGTCCCTATATATTTACGCCCCCCCACAACCAAGACACTGCCATCATGGTGTGGGGTCTTGTTAATAGCCAAACACCAATGCCAGTATACTAACATAGCTGAGTGAAAGGATATAGTCTTGGCAATAGAGAAGTTTCCCTTTTTACTTTAGCATTCGCCCAGCTGGCCTGTTGCCATCTATGTGCATGCTGTAAGTTTTTATAATGATACCAAAATTGTTCTTGCCTTAGGGAAATGACATAGCATTCCTGATTTGGAAATCTGAATATCTTAATCCATGTTCCTGGCCCAATCTGCACAAATCTCTCTACAAAATAATCTTGTCAAGTCCCTAAATTGTGAAGCCACTCTCTTTTTCGGCCACAGGACTTTTCCACCGAAATCAGGATTGTTGGTGGATTTACATAACTAAAGGGAGGAGTGGTGTAGACAGAATGTTGTGACATGTTATGTCATACATGACATAGTAAGGCTCTTTTACAAAAGTCCAAAAGCGCAGTTCAAATACTGTTTTGTGACATCACATATCTAATTTTGCATAAATACATCCATTTCTACTGGTAAACACATAGATTTAAAGGCAAAGGTAGCCACATCTGATGGTTTGATACATTTGCACTGTCTGATGGGAGGAGTTGGGAGAATTGGGGGTCTACTCTGATGAATGTGGATCGGTGCACATGAGTGCACCCACTTTTGCATACAAATGTTAAAATCCCAAAGCCCCCTATCTCTCATAATTAAAGACATAAATAAGGCTAAACTGAGCAGGAATTTTGGAAATTAAAATGGAAAAGTTGAAAATAATGCAGAGGGTTGCAATAAAGTTAGTAATAAGTTGGACTTTAAAGTTTCACTCTTAAAGTAGGCATGCACCTTGAAATATGCAAACAAATGAGCACACTTATGCTAATAATGAAGCAGTGTGGGTCCACATTTTCTCTTCTCAATTAAGCATACCAATAAAGTATTGTAAAACTTCAATAATACTGCGAACTTTGCTGCAGAGGTCAATCTGATGCACTTATATCAGTCCTGATCAGTTCTGATTTTGATCTTCAAAAATCCCTAATTAAAATTAAATTAAATTAAATTAATTTACCACACCAGCCAAAACATTTTTCAAATGTAAGATTATGAAAAATACTTTAAATTTAGAAACTATTGCTGTATCATTAAGCTTTGTGCTTTCATTTTTCAATCCAAAAGTTCTTAAAATCCTCAACTTTTTTTGAACCCAATTTATCTGCTTCACAACCCTTCTTTCAATTTTGTAGAAATTAAAAGTGAAACAAACATAATAACAAGCAAACATAATAACAACTACTTTATAGTGATACTAATCCAAGTAATAGTTTTAAAACTAGAGTAAATAAAGAAGTATCAAAGAAAGGAGTCCATAAATCTTTAGAACTGACAGCCGTCTTGGATTCAGAAGACTCTTACTGATGACAAATATATTGTTTAAAGCTTCCCAGGGAATTACTTCGAGTGAAACGAATTATTAAAAGTAAGAAAGGGACCAGGAGGGTATAGTTCAGAGGAGGGATGGAAGTTGAAGTTGATCTCCTACAGAGAAAAATTAGGTCTCATAATCATAGGGAGGATATGGTTATTCAGGCTAATTTCCCACTCAATGGGCATCAAACTATTCCCTGTTGCATTTTTTCTTTAAATTCCAGCCACTGGAACCATGTGGCACTCAAATCTGCATATTTGTCATTTTCTGAGGACAATATGTCCTCCAATTCCTGTGAACCAATCTCTCAATGTTGGAGAGGTGAATGACTTCCCACAAGTGGGTATCACTGTCTTGGCAACATTATTGTTTTCAAGTTTTGGTAAAGACTTTTTGTACCTGGTAATGGGATTATTCGCTAGATTCAAGGTTCATCACCTCTCAGTGTTAGTTTGTGATATTCACAACCTTTTCCAAAAAATCCACCATTTTTTCAACACTCGCACCAGAAATAGATAAAGCTGCCCATCTCATTATTGCACCTCTAAAAGATATTAGGAACTCCCAGACACATTCGATGCAGGAGGCTCGGGCATCTGTACCATCTTGATAATTCCTATTTTACCTATATTAAGACTCTACTACAGATCCCGTTTGTCACAATCTGCCTCCGGCTGCTCTGCAGCATCTCCCTTTTGGACGCTGCTTGCCTCCTGCAGCTCCTGTCTGCCAAGAACTATGTTGGATTTTGCCTTTTCATGTATCCAGTTTGCAGTACCACTTTTCCACCAACGGGGACACTGTGGTACTTGGACTGCTCTACTACCTGCCAGAGCTAAACTCGTTCTCCAGGATGCTTTGCACCTCTCCCTGGCCTATAAAAGCCTGCCTGCCCCAGCAGCCTTTGCCAGTTCATCTGTTGCCTTTACTGCTGCTGGTTTTCCTATTTATGATTCCTGTTTGATTTCCTGGATTTGACCAATGCTTGGCTCCTCGTTTTGCACCTCATCTTAACACCCAGACCCAGCTTTGTTGTGACTTCTCTTCTGCCTTCTCCCTGGTATTGTGGTTTACCGTGTAGCTTTGACCCCTGGCTTGTTTGACCCTCCTGCTTTACGGAGTATGCATTCCATTGCACCACTAGTAATTCTGCACCTACAATCAGTGACAAATCCAGCTCCTGTGTCTGTATTCTATTGCACCCTGTGTGTCATCTCCAGTTTCTAGTGATAACGCCTCCGCAGACCAACTTACTTTCTCGGCTTGCTGATCATTCTGTGCCTTGTGCCTCCCGAGTTACCTGGAGTCCTGCAAACTGTGACGCATCTGGTGCCTTTTGCCTCTAGAGTCCAAGTAACCTGCGGTCCTGATACCCGTGACTCACCCGGTGCCTCGAGCCTCCTGAGTAACCTGCAGATCTGACACCTGTGACTTATCCGGTGCCTCGTGCCTCCAGAGTAAACCAGATATCCTGACACCCGTGGTCTCTCTAGCTTCTCTACACTGCCTCTTTGCCCTTTATTAGTATTGACCATCCTCTTCATCTGTGACTTCCTGAGTAATCCTTGTTATATCTGCCATACTCTTCTGACTTGTATATGATGCCTTACCATGTATTGCATCCCTTACTTGTGTAAACTGTGTTAAATAAAAGCCACTTATTTTCACTTGCACCCTCTCAGTGGCTTTTATACTTGGGAATCCTGACACTGTTTTCTTTTCATTACTTTACTGTTGTTTCTTTTCACTACTTTACTGTTGTTTTTTGAGTGTATTAATTTTAATTGGATGTCAAGGACTGAAATCTGTTTTTTTTTGGAGTTTTAACACGGGGAAAACTTTGATAAATAGGCCCCTTAGACACGCACATATAGAGGTAGCCTGCAAACCCCATCTACCATCTGGCTCCAGAGGGATGGGTAGGGACTAGGTCACTAGGATGGAGGCCATGAAGTTTGCACTGTGCCCTGCAGCTTTTTTAATACCTTAGAGGGCCTTGGGCAAAGATCACATAAGTGTGCCCCATCCTATTTGCTGAATGAGAGGCGTAGTGTATGACTATTTCAAGTAAATATCACTTTCATTCTTACAATTTTAGGATTTGGCCATGCAAAATCAGAGGTCTTTCAGAACTTAGGAGAGTTTTATAGCTTTAGTCGGGTTTATGGGTAAGACTTGTGAGTAGATTTTTGGATTACCTTACTCAAATAACAAAACTCAACTATTAATAACAAGGTAACACTTGTCTTTCTAAGACATAAAGAAGATGAGATAGATCCTGTTGTATGGTGTCACCTATCAAGGTGTAGGTACAATTTTATGAACAGTGCATAGTTCCTTTAAATACAAACGAGTAGTTATATCAATCAAAGTATAACTCAACCCATTCATTTTTCATTTTCACAGGTATATATGAGGAACATGGAGAAGGTAAGGTTTGTTATAAAAAAAAGTTTAATGTTTGAGTTTTATTGTTATATTTCTCAAGTAGTGGTTATAATTACACACTATTTATAGGTACTTATATAGTTTGAAGAGAAAATTAGTTGTAATATTTATTTTATTTGCAAATAGTTGTGTCTATGTTGTTCCTGAATATGAATTGTAATGCTTCCCAATATGTTTCTACCGGTGGAGAAGCATGTCTACAAGGCACTTACATGGGGAACACAGTTTGCATAGCTTTCAACCTGACCCATTTCTTTTAGGGGTAGTTGCTCTAGTATTAAGCACTTATTATCTTACTGAAAAAGTTATTGCTAAATAAAGATTTTCTAGAAGTATCTAAAATGACAAGATGATAGAATAAACTTTCTGGTTCTACAGCATTATTTATGAAATATAATAATAATATCTTCATATTACAGCAGTTCTCCTTTGATACTTTATGTTAAAGCAGCAGTATACTAGGAATTTGCTAAATAACTAATCTTTCCTTTTTCCCCCCATAATATTTCTGGTACCAGAGGAATCAAAACCCAAACCCAAGTGAGTTTAAAAAAAAAAAACTTAATGTGATCACCTTTATTTACTAAGGCTATTGAGTTTAGTTGCAAACTCTCTTATCTTTCTTCATCAAGCTAATATGGTACAGCATCTGTCATGTAGGGTGCAGTAGTAGGGTGCACACTAGTAGGGTGCAGATAAAAGAACTACCATTGTGACCAGGGTTGGAATACTGCATTGCACTCCATAGCAAAATTTGGGGGAGGGCCTGGGGATGTCACTTCATCCTCTAGGGACCCACTTTGTTCACAGGGGAGCAGAGCAGGGCCTTTTCTGAGAATGCATCAGTCCACAGAAGTCTTGTCCAGGAATTCATTGCACATGCCAGACCCGAGCATGCTCAGAAGAAGCCCCTGCTCCTTTCTTCTGAGCATGATCTGGTGTGGTGCTCGCTTAACAGAGTACCCTGTTTTGCTCTAATGAGAGCAGAGTGGGTCCTTGAGAGGATGACCTGGCATTGCCAGGACTCCATGCCATCCAGGCCTTGTTGTGACTACATCCCCTGGAGTGGCTCAGTTTTGCCATTGATTATGACACACACACATGGGAAACATAGACTAGTTCATACATCATCATATACATTGTTATGGTGTATACACTAAAATGGGAGATCTAAACTGCTGTTTCATTTAAGCTTGCCACAGACACTGCAATGCCAGCAAATCGCCCCTTCATCACCACATGTTTGGTCCCAACATAAGTGTGATGTCCAAGAACCATCGGATTGAAAATCATTAGATCATTTTTGGATATCCCTGGGCAGATGAACGCTATAGATTTGTGTGTACTATTTTCTGCCAACTGTGCAATACTAATATGATACTAATCTGCAAAGAGATACACTTCTCTTAGACCTGAACAAGGTACTCTTTATGTTTTTACTCCATTTTTACTCCCTTCATTTAGTGTAAGAATCAGGTTAAAATGTATATACTCAAGAAGCTTTGATCATGCAATTTTGTAAAGTCACTGTCTTACATTGATACAACTACCAACATCATGGGTGACCATTTCCTTGCAATTAACGAGTTACAAATGCAGCTGTAATTATGTAAGCAATAAATTGAGGTTAGCATAGTAAATGATTCCAGATACTATGTCATAAATCTATTTTCCATGTTCTCTTTTTAGGTTGTTCATGCCAAACCTGGTGCCTCTGAAAATACCAGATGGAGAAAAAGTTGATTTTGATGTAAGTGTATTCACATTTTTTCCATTTGCTAATATTTCTGAGGGTTTCATACGCATTATAATATCATTTTGAGATATTAAAAAAACAAATCTATTCCATATAATTATATTCTACTTTGCAGACTGCAGCAACGCACAAATGATTTCTTAAGGAATGACGAATAAAAGTGAAACGCATCTAAAAAATGACATGCATTTTTGATGTATCAAGGAAGATGGAAAAGCACACATTAGCCGATAAATATTTAGGCACTGATTCAGAGTGGAACACAAGTGTTAGCATAACTTGCCACTCTAAAAGTTACATGCAAGTGTATGCCTATGTACGCCATCTTCAGATTTGAAGATTTGTCCAGTTCTGAATGAGTAGCAGAGGCATCCACTTAACACCACATGCTAAATAGCCAAAGTTGCATACGTTCACTTTTTAAGCATGTGCAATGTGAAAAACACAAAGCTGTACTTCGCAAACTGCGTCTCAATCTGAATTAGACCCTTAGCATGCAACTTTTTTAAGAAGTAGCAGAGATTATTTTAAAAAGTTGGCTCATATGCTCCAATGCATAGATGGGAATGACCTCTTTAGAATAATAACATATTTAAGAATAACAAATGCACAGAGGAAAACACTGCTTTTACATTAGTTTAGCTTTTTGCAGTGTGTCCAGTGTGGAACTTGGACATGTAGGGCCCACCAGGAGGGTTGCAATGGCAGGGGTCCATGGAGTATGCTCCATAGAAAAGCAATAGTGTGTTGCTGAAGGGCCATGATCAGCCACCAGAAGGGTGTTTGGCCAGCCTCCAGACAGGCATCACCAGCCACTAAGCGGGTACAGTCAGCCAATGGAGGACATAGTGCCATAGTGTAGTATATAAAGAATACAGTATCCATAAAGAATGCACAGTCTGGGCCCCAGCCTTTAGATCGAGACAAAGTTCTGACTAAGCGGAACAGTTACCCAAAATCGAGACTGCCCTAAAAGAATTTGGACAGTTTGCAGTCTGTCCTCTTCACTCCTACCTGTTATTTCAGTTTTCCCTATTTGTTGCTGTTTGTGTCTTAAGCTCTGGAGCAGCTTGTCTGGATAACACCCACATTTAATATTTAGGTCTCTCTCCCTGTAATCAGCCCAAAAATTAAATTAATAGTATTTTACATATATTAGGTATACCTCTTTCCCCCCAACCAGTTCCAACATAATATTAAAAGTATTTAAATTTAATAAATACATCTACTACCCCCCAACAAGCCCAGACATAAATTTAATAGTGTTTACATTTAATAAATAAACCTATTTCCCTCCCTAAACAGCCTGACATTAAACAATTAGTATTCACATTCAATACATAGCCCACCTTCTCCCCAAACTCAGCCTGACATTTAACTATTAGCCCCCAAACCAACCCAGTATTGAACAGTCCCATCACCCCACTTTAAATTAATAGGCACTACCATTTAGTACCCCTACGATCATCCTATATATAAATGAATATCTCCTATTCACTTAAATTATTAGCTCCTACCCACACCATTAAATTAATACACCACACTCCCAACTACATTACATTAAAATCACCCCATATTCCTACATTTTAGCTTTTTTTCATCTAGTGCTGAAGAGGCAGAGTCTTTTTCTTTTGCGATCTCCACACGTGGGACAGTGTACATATCATGTGTATACGCCAGTGGTCGAAGTGGGCTGGAATTGGTGGTACTGCAAACTGTTACTTCTTCTACTGCTTTGATTGTCAAACTATCAGACTCCATTCAATTTTTTTTTCCATACTGCCACTTGTAAATTTCCACTTCGACCACTGGTGTTTGCTCAATTTGTGATAAGGTCAGCAGAGGAGAGCGGAGAAAGAGATGGGAGGAACAGATCAGCAGTCCTAAGCAATAGGATGGCTGATTCCCAGGAAGGACTCACCCTGTCATTTAACCCTTGGGTATTGGGGGGGGCATCAGGCAGTCGGGCCCACCGGAATATTCTTGGTACCCTGGTGGGCCAATTCAGCCCTGAATGTGCCTGTGTAACAGGATACACTGTTTTATATTCCATTATATTGACCTGGTATCAAAATGTTTATTTTCTCTACAAGGAGGCAAAACTGTTCTTAACATTCAGTGTCAGACACTTTGGGAACAGCTAGAGTGCTTGCAAAGAGAAAATCCTATAAACTTTATTGATAATGAATTAACATCAGTTAAACCCCACTTATTAATGACTTATTAAATGCTGCTTTCAAAGTGCAGGTGTGATATCAAACAAAGAACAGGATGCAAATGTTTAAGATCAACAGAACAATTTGGCTAAGCAATGTTTAGGATAGCTCAAAGGTGATTGCACCCCTCCAGCTACTGCACAGTCTCTCATGCCCCTGCCTTCAGAACTTGGAGGTACAGTGTATATTTTGATTTAAACCCTTTTATACCTTCTTTGTACTAGGTGAGAAAAGACATGAGAATCCTTAGTCAGACTGCCTGTGTTTTTCAAAGAAAAATATTTTTAAAAAAGAATGTATTAGTTTGATCATGTTTATTGTACAATACTGTCAGTGTATGCTGAGTTTACAGATTACAGGCAATGAAAAATTGCATAATATAAGGGAAATCATACATCAGTAACATCAATAGTTTGCAGGCTCCTACCCTAAGAAGCATCTAATTCTAGTTAACTCAGCAGTGACCTAGGGCCTGATTCATTAAGGATCTTAAATGAAGAGGATCCTTATTTCAGTCTCCTGGACAAAACCATGTTACAATGCAAGGGGTGCAAATGAGTGTTCTGTTTAAATAATGACTGTTTTTTTCATGTAACACACATATCAACTTTAAATTTCAGTGTACAAATAAGCTATCAAGTTTTTGTGTGTTACATGAAAAAACAGTCAGTATTTAACTTATGTGCAAAACAGAACACTCATTTGCACCCCTTGCATTGTAACATGGTTTTGTCCAGGAGACTGAAATAAGGATCCTCTTCATTTAAGATCCTTAATGAATCAGGTCCCTACAGGTTCCCTGGGTGATTTTAGCTCTACTTTGCCATGCTGAAATACCATCTCCTCACTTATGGATGTTTTACATGGACCAGCTAGCTTACACTGAGAAATCAAGATGATGAACAGCAATGCCAATATATTTATACCAAAAACAGATTTTACTTTGCAAAGCAGCAATAGTTAGTTACTAGAGTAGTAGTACATTGGCTTTAATAACCAAAAGTTATATCTTGCACACACATTTTCCATTTTTTGTGTGGCATTTTTACTTCCTATAGATTGGAAATCATGTAAATTGTAATATGGGAGTTGTTTATAATGTCATTTTTTCATATATAGAGATAGAGATAGAGAGATATATTTGTTTTATCCGTTGTAACTACTATTGAGTTTGTCCATTGCCAATCTTTCTTCTTACAGGATATCCACAGAAAACGCATGGAAAAGGATCTTACAGAACTTCAGACACTTATTGAAGCTCACTTTGAGAATCGTAAGAAGGAGGAAGAAGAACTATTGGATTTGACAGACCGCATGGTAAAAAGACCTCTTCTTATCTTGAGTATTTATATTTCAGCTGAATTATGTGTAGAAAAGCAGAATGCGTAGTAGTCACCCTTAACCTTTTGTGATTTGATTAGGTCGAATAATCAGTGCACCATAAGTATTTAAAATATTGGTGATTAAAATATACCAATTGATTACATATTTGAGTCTACATATAATGAACACTGAATAATTCCAAATAAAGTGCTAGATTATTTAAGACACTCAATAACATTTAAAGTGTTTCTCTATTTACAATATTAACCAGATCTGCTTAAAATTTTAGCAACAATTGGCAATAAAATAGTCTAAGATATATTTTTATAGAGATGAGAGAAATCATAGTGAAATTTCACGTCAGTTAAGTTTCACAGCAAAACAGGCTTTTTTACAGATATCCCTGGGCAGATGAACGCTATAGATTTGCAGGCTTAAATGTTTGGAGCAAAATATGAACTAATTCCTCATGTTTTCATTTGAGTTCTACTTTTGCTTCACTATTCCACAGAATGCCATTCCATACTGTGGGGCTCATATAGAATTGTATGTAAAATTTTTGGGGGCCTAAAATATGCATTTCCAATCTGCTTATGTGATCAAAAAATGTGTACGTATACTTCCATATAAAGATTCGGCTGCATGTTATACTTGTAACACCTTGAGAGAGGCAGAAGGGGTGAGGGAATAAGTGTAGGCAAAGTACAGTAAGGGTGGGTTCATACTTGAGACCTGTTATTGAAAATCAAATGGCTTCGCCACCATTACAAATATCCCAATTTTCAGCATTATATACACATAGTTAGTTCAAATCAATTGACATCATCAAAACAGTATATAAGAGTAATGAGATATGCCTACACATTAAACAATGCAGGCTGAAATCCAATGTAGAGAAATACCTCTGAAATTTTATAATACAATAGATCTATGACCAACCTTACATACAGTTCCAGCGCATGGCAAACCATACAAAATGGACCATCAAATACTTGATGATTGCAATAAAAACATAAAAAATAAAATACATGTTTACGTGTCTTGCTTATACCTCCCTACTTGAAACTAGAATTGCTCACTGACCCCAGTGAAGCGGTTTTGGTTTTGGATCTGGATTAGCTTCGTATTTTGGTTTTGGTTTTGGCAAAACCACCATAATGTGTTTTGGTTTTTAAAAAAAAAAAAATTGCTAAAATATGCTAAAATCACATCTTTTTGCACTTTTTTGATTCTACATTATTATTAACCTCAATAACACTAATTTCAAGTCATTTGCAGTCAATTTTAACCACCTCACAGGTCACAATATTATTTTCATACACTGTTGGACAAATACTGCAGCGATCTGGCTGGACGGTAAGCGACAGAGCAATGACTCATACACATGGCAGTTTCTACCACATCTAGGACACATTGGCACACAGCAGTGGTAGAAAAGAAAAGTGGTGCAAGATGGACCCACCCACCCTTATGTTGGATCTTAAAAAGGACATGCACACTTTAACAAACCAAGCATTTCAGCCATAAAAGTGGCACTCCTTGTGGCTGAAGTGCTTGGTTTGTTTGGGCCCCCACAAAACAAGGTAACAATGGCTTTAAGCCACCTAAGTGGCACCACTAACACAGTGGTGTTAATGAACTCTACTGTGGCAAGATGTTGTTGTCATCATCCTCAGCCTCATCCTCACCCTCATCATCCTCACACATTATTAATTCATCACCGCTAGAATCCACTGTTACAGAAGTCTCAGTATTTTGATGTATATGGCGGGAAAGGCCTTCCTCGTGGAACTTGAAGTTCATTTTTATGAACATCATCTTTTCCACATTTTGAGGTAGTAGCCTCCTACGCCGATCGCTGACAAGGTTCTCGGCTGTGCTAAAAACTCTTTCCAAGTACACACTGGATGGTGGGCAGCTTAGGCAGTGCAAAGCGAGTTGGTACATGGGTCTCCAAATTCCCTTTTTTTCCTCCCAGTATGTAAAGGGACTGTCTGATGTGTCTATTTTTATGCTATCGTGAAAATAATCCTCCACCATCCTTTAGATGTTGATAGTAGGATCAGAGGAGACACTGTCCTGTCACATAACACTTGAGCTGTCATCTTGCTCACCTGGAGCTCCTTGCATCTCTTCAGATCTGGGTCAGTTGGAAACAAAGAGAAGACATAGGTCTTAAACCGAGGATCAAGAACAGTCGCCAAAATGTAGTGATCCAATTTCAAGATTGTGATAACTCTTGGATCCTGGCTAAGCAAATAAAGTAATTTATGTACAAGTCCGACATATTTAATGGAATTGCTTTGTTTAATCTCCTCCTTCAGTTTCTCAAGCTGCTTTTCCAAAAGTCTAATTAAGGGAATAACTTGACTCAAGCTCGCAGTGCCTGAACTCACTTCACAGGTGACTACTTCAAATGGTTTCAGCACCTTGCACAACACGGAAAGTATTCTCCACTACACTTGACTAAAATACATCCCTCTCCTTTCCCAATGTCATGGCTTGTGGAGTAAGCGTGCATGGCTTTACGCTGTTCCTTCATACGCAGAAGCATATACAGGGTGGAAATCCACCTTGTCACCACTTCTTGCTTCAGTTGGTGGCAAGGCAAATTAAATTGTTCTTGCAGCTGCTGCAATCTCCTACACGCTGTTGCCGAATGCCGGAAATGTCCAGATATTTTACGGGCCACAGACAGCATCTCCTGCACGTCCCTGTCATATTCTAAAAAGCTCTGCACCACCAAGTTTATTGTGTGAGCAAAACAGGGAAAGTGATGGAATTCACCCAGCTGTAATGCTCTGACAATATTGGTGGCGTTATCAGAAATGGCATATCCTGAGTAGAGTCCAAGCAGGATAAGCCATGTTGCAATGACATCCCTTAGTTTTTGTTACAGATTGTCAGCTGTATGCCTCTTAGTGAAGCCGGTGATACACAGAGTAGCCTGCCTGTGACAAATGTGACGTACTTGGGTACATGCTGCTGCTGTACCTGCTGGTGAAGGGGAATCACCAATCCAGTGGGCTGTCACAGTCATATAATCTTTAGTTTGCCCAGTTCTGCTTGTCCACATATCTGTGGCTAAGTGTACAGTGGGTTGAAAGGCATTTTGCAACCCAACCTTCTGGTAGAGGTGAGGAATAGCTTTTCTACTGAAATGGTGTCGTGATGGAATTTGGTAACGGGGACACAAGACCTCAAGTAACTGTCTAAAACCAGCTGCATTAATAGTGGATATTGGACGCAGATCTAATACAAGCATAGTCACCATAGCGTCTGTGATCCGTTTTGCGACTGGGTGACAGCTTTCATACTTGCTACCTCTTGCAAAGGATTGTTTAACAGTCAATTGTTGTAAACTACTAGTAGTCTTCTTCTTGGTCTGCTTCTGGGATGAAGATTCACCCCCAGGAGCAGCAGCAGCAGTAGGACTAACGCTCAAGAACTCTTCTGAGGAGTCATCTAGCCTTAGCAACTTGGATGCTGGACTAACTCTGATCGCTATTGAGGATATTGATGAGGACGGTATAGATTGCAGGCTTCGGGATGTAGGTGAGAGAAGGGTCCCAGCTGATGATGGACTGTTACATAGTTACATAGTTGATGAGGTTGAAAAAAGACACCAGTCCATCAAGTTCAACCTATTTTGGATCTCCTGCGATCCTGCACTTATATTTGTAATTAATCCAGAGTAAGCAACCGCCCATCTGTTTCAATTTTGAAAATCCCCCCCAGACTCAATATTGCAATCCAATTTTTACCCTATATCCACTACTATCCTTTATTTTAAATTAACGGTCGTATCCCTGGATACACCTTTCCGCTAAAAATTTGTCTAACCCTTTCTTAAACATATCTATTGAATCTGCCATCACAACCTTCCCTGGCAATGAATTCCATATCTTGACTGCCCTTACTGTAAAGAACCCCTTCCTTTGCTGGTTGTGAAATTTCCTCTCCTCTAACCTTAGGGGATGACCACGTGTCCTGTGTATGGTCCTTGGGGTAAAAAGTTCCCATGAAAGCTTTCCGTATTGACCCCTAATGTATTTGTACATAGTAATCATATCTCCCCTTAGACGCCTCTTTTCTAAAGTAAACATGCCTAAACTGGCTAACCTTTCCTCATAACTTAATGACTCCATACCCTTTATCAATTTTGTCGCCCTTCTCTGAACCCTTTCTAGTTCCAAATTATCTTTTTTATAGAGTGGTGCCCAGAACTGTACTGCATATTCAAGATGAGGTCTTACCAATGATTTATACAGTGGCAAAATTACACTGTCTTCCCTTGCATCTATGCCCCTTTTTATGCATGCCAATACTTTGTTTGCCCTTGCAGCTGCTGCTTGACATTGAGCACTATTGCTAAGTCTACTGTCTACGAGCACTCCCAAATCCTTTTCCATTATAGATTCTCCCAAATTAATTCCATTTAATTTATAGATTGCGTTCTTGTTTTTGATCCCTGAATGCATAACCTTACATTTATCTGTGTTAAACCTCATATTCCATTTAGCCGCCTAATCCTCCAGTTTATTTAAGTCTCTCTGTAGAGAAGCTACATCGTGCTCTGATTTTATTACCTTACAGAGTTTAGTGTCATCTGCAAAAATAGAAACTTTACTCTCTAAACCATCACCAAGGTCATTAATAAATATATTAAAAAGGAGTGGTCCCAGCACGGAACCTTGAGGAACTCCACTTAAGACCTTTGACCAATTAGAAAATGTTCCATTTATCACAACTCTCTGTTCCCTATTCTCTAACCAGTTTTCGATCCAAGTACAAATTTTGATTTCTAGACCCAGTTCCCTTATTTTGTAAACCAACCTCTTGTGTGGCACTGTATCAAAGGCCTTTGCAAAATCTAAGTAGACCACATCTACTGTCCTGCCCTGGTCTAAGTTCCCACTAACTTCCTCGTAGAAACTAATTAGATTAGTTTGACATGACCTATCCCTCACAAATCCATGTTGATTCCCACTAATAATTTTATTGCGTACCAAGTAATCCTGAATACTGTCCCTTAAAATACCTTCCAGTAGTTTCCCCACTATTGATGTCAGGCTTACAGGTCTATAATTCTCTGGTTGTGATCTCGTCCCCTTTTTAAACAACGGCACCACATCTGCTATTCGCCAATCCCTTGGTACTGAGCCTGATGAGATTGAATCTCTGAAAATTAAGAATAGCGGTCTAGCTATTTCCGAGTTTAATTCCATAAGGACCCTTGGGTGTATGCCATCTGGACCTGGAGCTTTATTTATCTTAATATTCTTCAGTCGCCTTTGGACTTCTTCCTCTGACAACCAAGTATTAATTAATGGCATGGTTTCATTTCCATTTTTATGTATTACTCCTGCCATTTGTTCCTCTCTGGTAAATACTGAAGAAAAGAACGTGTTTAATATCTCTGCTTTTTCCTTAGTATCATTTATCAATTCACCCATCTCACTTCTTAGTGGTCCTATATTATCTTTTTTAATCCTTTTGCCATTTATATACTTAAAAAACTTTTTGGGGTTTGTCTTACTTTCTTTTGCAACGTGCCTTTCATTTTCTAATTTAGCCAATCTAATTTCCTTTTTGCATGTTTTATTACATTCCTTGTACCTATGGAAGGACTCCTCTGACCCTTCAGACTTAAACAATTTAAATGCACGCTTCTTCCTTTGCATTTCTTCCCTTACCTTTTTATTTAGCCACATTGGTTTAGACTTAATTCTTTTACATTTATTTCCTATAGGAATGAACTTATACGTGTATGTTTCCAACAACATTTTAAAGACAGCCCACATTTCTTCCGTATTTTTTCCTTCAAAGGCTTTGTCCCAGTCTATGCTCTTTATAGACTCCTTTAGCATATTAAAATTTGCCTTTTTAAAGTTTAAAGTCCTAGTTGATCCCTTATACTGTTGTTTCTGGAAACTAATTTCAAATGAGACCATATTATGATCACTGTTTCCCAAGTGCTCCTTTACTTGAATATTTGATATTACGTCTACATTGTTTGTTATTACTAGGTCCAGTATAGTCCGGTTCCTAGTTGGTTCCTCAACTAATTGGGACATGTAATGGTCTTTTAGCGTGCTCAGAAACCTATTTCCCCTAGCTGTACCGCAGGTCTCAGTACTCCAATCAATGTCCGGATAATTAAAATCCCCCATAATTAAAATTTGACCTAGTTATGTAGCCTTTTCAATATGCTGTAGAAGTTGGGCTTCCTCAATCGTACTAATATCTGGCGGTTTATAGCATATCCCTATCAGAAACTTCTCTGAACTTTTTCCTCCGCTGGATATTTCCACCCACAATGCCTCTATATTATCACCAATATTCTCGTATATAACTTCCTGAATACTTGATTTTAATTCTGGCTTAATATAAAGACATACTCCTCCTCCCCTTTTATTTACCCTATCCCTCCTGAAGAGAGAATAGCCTTCCAAGTTGACTGCCCAGTCATGTGTATCATCCCACCAGGTCTCAGTAATACCTATAATATCATACTGCTCATTCATTGCTACTAGTTCTAACTCCCCCATTTTACCTGTCAGGCTTCTTGCATTTGCAAGCATACACTTAAGTCTATTGCCTCCCTTAGGTATTTCTTTTAGCTTTAAAAAGGGCCGCTCCTTATCGGCTATGCTTCCCTTTCCCCCCTCTCCACCCCCTTTACTCTTGTTAAATTCCTCCTTACTACTCTCAATGTCTATCCCATAAATACTTGCTTGCCCCTCCCCCCCGGAGCCTAGTTTAAAATCTCCTCCAACCTTCTAACCATCCTCTCCCCTAGCACTGCAGCCCCCTCCTCATTCAGGTGCAATCCATCACGACAATAAAGATGGCAACTGACCAAGAAATCAGCCCAGTGCTCTAAGAATCCAAAACCCTCCTTCCTACACCAATCTTTTAGCCACGCATTAACCTCCCTAATCTCCCGCTGCCTCCCTGGACTAGCGCGTGGCACAGGTAGTATTTCCGAAAATACTACCTTGGATGTCCTTGCTTTAAGTTTGCGACCTATGTCCCTGAAATCATTCTTTAGGACACCCCTTCTTCCTCTAACTCGGTCATTGGTGCCAACATGCACCAAAACCGCTGGGTCATTCCCAGCCCCTCCCAACAATCTGTCCACCCGATCCGCAATATGCCGAGCCCGAGCACCCGGGAGACAACACACTGTTCGGCATGCACGGTCCCGGTAACAGATTGCCCTATCTACCTTCCTAATAATTGAATCCCCTACCACCACAATCTGCCTGGGTCCCTGAGTAATTTTGGTCCCCTCTATGCTGGAGAGACCATTCCCCTGGTTGCTAGAGGAAGCAGTGTCATCCAACTCTACCAATTCTGAACTGCCTTCCACAGTATCTTCATCCAATCTGGCAAATCTGCTGGGATTGCCTAGCTCAGAACTGGCCTGCCTCTTCCTCCCTCTGCTACCCCTAGTAACTGTTACCCAGCTGCCTACCTGTGCATCCTCCTCTGTCTCTGCTCCACCCTGCTCAGATAACGCATCAACGGTGAGCTGTAAACTCTGCTCCAGGTTGGCAATGTCTCTCAATGTTGCAATGGTCTGCTTTAGATCAGTTACCTGGGCTTCCAAAGAGACCAATTGCTCACATTTCTCACAGAGGTATAAACCTTGGAACACTTGCTCCAAGTGTGCATACATATGACAAGATATGCATTGAGTGAGATCATCAAGCCTGCTACTACTCATCTTATTATGGCTAACCTAACTTCTTATAGCCTACAGTGAACTTTAGTACTAGCCTTTCCTAGCCACTTACCAGATTAAACCCCTTCCTGGATTCAACTCCTTAATGGAACCAACTCCACACTTTAAACAAAAACAGCACTTGAAATCAAAAAAGCAGTGAAATCACAAGCTCAATGAAATCGCTTGCTACCTCCTGTTAAATAGAGCTTGCACTAACCAGCTGTATCAACTATGCAATTAAACCACACCCACTAGCTCTAACAGAGAGAAGGAAAAAAAAAAAAAAAACTTAATAAACACACAGAAAAACGAATCCCGTTCAATAAACACACAGAATAATTCCCCAAACTATATCACTCTCTCAGCACAGCACAGCAATCCTTAATGGAACCAACTCCACACTTTAAACAAAAACAGCACTTGAAATCAAAAAAGCAGTGAAATCACAAGTTCAATGAAATCGCTTGCTACCTCCTGTTAAATAGAGCTTGCCTGCTTGTTGTTATTTTTTTACCATAACTTTCTGATTTTCCCAACACCTTGCCATGAACTTGCGTCAAATGGAGTAACATGGTTGAGGTTCCTAGATGGTTAAGGTCCCTCCCTCGACTGACTGTGGCTTTACATACTCTACAAATGGCTAAACAACTGTTGGCAGGATTTGGGTAGAAATAATTACACACATAAGAAGTGGCTTTTTTGGTCTTATGTCCAGGCATGACAATGGCCTTCTGTTTATCACGTGCAAGGACTGCTTCCACTGCTTCCACTCCTCATCAACATCCTCATTAGCGCCCTCGTCGGCTACACAAATATCCCCCTCATCCTGTTCCAATTCCAAAGTGCATCCTCAATTGGTGTATCACCGGCTACACTCGGGCTGTTCATTCACACATCAGCAGAAATGCTGAAAGGGACCTTATTTATGGGTACACTATCAGAATGGTCACGATTACACACAGCACTCACGGAGGGACTCTCCTCAGGGATTGGTGTCATTTCTGAATCTGAGCATACATTTTCCTCTATTGCCTTACTGTTTTCTTCCAGCTCGGCTTTTACACGTAAAAGTATTTGTGCACCACTTTTGGAGTCCGAAATACTCGTTCTTGCTTGGTCACGATTGACGATTGACCTTACAAGATGATTGACCTTACAAGATGTCTCAGTAACAATTTTAGATCTCGCACTCAAAGACAAAGGCAATGGCCTCATTCTTTCTTTGCCACTGCGTGTGTAGAATGGCTGTTGGCAATTTTTTTTATTTGACTTTTCCTGGATTACAGCTCTTTTTTTCTTCACCGCAGTAAAATCTGTTTCTTATGTTTTTTTCCCTGACTTAAATAGACTATGTACTTTTACATAGGCTTTACCAGATGACGTACAGGGATTACTATCATCAGGACTTGTGGCTGCAGCTGCTCCTGCTCTTCTGTGTACTGCTGTGAATCCATTTGGATAACACCCTACACTTTTGGGTGCAAATTCAGAAGAAAAGCCTGCAAGGACTAGTATATTTGTATTTCAGCAATGACAATTAGCAATTGAGCTCTTGTCTTTGGGTGTATATAACACCCTACACTTGTTGGTGCAAATTCAGAAGAAAAGCCTGCAAGGACTAGTTTATTTGTATTTCAGCAATGAATAGCAATGGAGCTTTCTTTAACACTGCTACCACCGTCCTCTTTCAATTCTCTAAGTTTGCCTGCCCAACTACTCTGCACTCTATCCTACTCCTTCTGCATCCCTCTCTCAAATGGCGCTAGATCGCCGTGGAGAACGGTATTTGTAGATTCCAAAACTCGCGAGATCCGACGACGTCACAATGACTTTTTGCCTCTTTTTGGAATCCGAAAAAACGTGAAAGTAACGAGCCGACTCGGCTTGGTACTCGGATCCCCTAAGTTCGGGTGTGTTCAGTTTCCGAGGAACCGAGCCTGAGCATCTCTACTTGAAACACTGGGCCTGCTGCAGCATTCAGTGCTCTGCTGCTAGACTGCTGTTTCTTACTGATCAGTCCAACATCTACTGCTTACTGATTGTTTCAACAATACCATGTGACCTGTGCATGAAGTACTGGGTGTTGCAGTTGTACTTTTGATATAACATTATGCAAAGGACTTGCAGTTTCCATAAAGTAGACGTCTGGGCTGGTGGCAATCAAATCTCCTCTCTTTCAGATCCGAGAAACACAGGAAATTTTGATCCACATGTAAGTCTTGGATATGTAAAACTCGGATTTGTCAAATTAGAATCTGAACTATTCATCTCTAGTGTATGTATAATACGATGTCTATATTTGTTCACCACCTTTAATTGCTTTTTACATTTCAGGAGAAACGAAGAGCAGAACGGGCAGAGCAGTTGAGGATCCGGACAGAGAGAGAAAAGGAGAGGCAGGCCAGAGTGGCAGTGAGTATACAAGCTATGCTAGTGTTGTTTTATGTGCTTGCTGATGACTTACACATGCAAAAAACAACTGGAATGGGCACAAAACTACGCTTCTTACACATGTACTGTAGGTATTGGAACATTTGGGGCCTGATTCATCATGAAAAGCGCATACAGTACACCTGTATTCAAGTACAAGTACTTGCTGTATGCACACAGACAGAACACACTGCAGAATGCGCACATGCATATGTGCAATATCAAGTCCCATCAGAATGAATGCAACAAATGTTTTAATAAAATTAATTTACAACTATTAATACTGTAATCGTTATTACGCATATATGTGAAAAATATATATATATTTTTTAACATAAAATACATAAATCAGGATGTTCGTAATGCATACTGTACATAAAATGCATTTTTATAGTTTCTTTTGTTTACAAACACATGTTCTTGCATGCATATATGTAGTCATCACTAACAGTTGGCACTTACACCTGCCCTGTAGCTGGTGCAAGAGATACAGCTAAAAAAATACCTACTTAAGAGATGCCCAGAGTTTGAATTGGATGAATGTGTGTGCGTTTGACATCAGCATGCCCATACTGTGCATTGCTTACGCACGCCCGCCCTTTTCCCACCGCATTCTACCCATCAAGTTGTAGGAAGTGGAAAGTGTCATTTGCATTTGGACATGAATTGGATGCAATTGTTTTCAGTGGTGTAAGGTCCATTTCTGAGCATGTGCAGAGTAATCTCACGCAAGCAGCGGGACTTACATCCGAAGATGAATCAGGGCCTTGTTGGGAACAAAACTTTGACATAAATCACTGTAGTATGTTATAAGAAGCAGCTTAGCAATTACCTATTTCCTTAGCTTGTTTCTTCAGAATGCTATTATTTATAATTAGGTAGACTTTCTGCAGTAATGTGACTATCATGGCAACCACAGTTCCATGACACATGATGTAGTGAGCAGAGATGTTTGGAACGCCTCTCTGTTTTACTGTGTCATCTTCTCTCTGCCTTTCTCCCCTCTGCCATCACATGCCATGCTGAGAACTTGTGTCTGTCTCTGGCAGTCATTCTTGTTTTCCCTCCAGAGAGATTTTAAAAAGGAGATAATGATTTCTAGGAGATTTGCTAAGAAAAATAACAGAAGCATGCTTAAATGGTTCTTATTTTGCTATTTAAAGAAAAGAGACTTCTTTGTGGGACTGCTGCTTCTAAAAAATGATTATAGTCAAATATAACACTTTTGTGGGACATTTGCCCTAGTGTTGCAGGTTGCAGTTTGTCTTATATTTTATGTAAGCAAATAACAATGACCTAAAATATTGCCTTGCTGTCATTTGTCTGATTACTTTAACACAATAAATACAATCCCATAAGAAATTGCAGATGCAATGGCATCTTCACATACATTTGGTGTCATTGCCCTAAAATTAGGAGCTTTTGGCACACCATTCATGAGCTCATTCAGACAATAACCCGAACAGCATTGCCGAACTGACATTTGTATTATCGGTTACCTTACTCCCACCCAGAAACACCTAAGCACACAGCCTCCCTTATCAGTGGCATGTGGATGGCAGTTGGAGTAAGCTGTACACTGGCTAAACTCTTAGCCCAAAATCCCACTTTTCCTTATTCTCACAAATATAACACTTTGGATATTTCTTAATACTGTTGGCAAATGTCACAGCAGCTCTGAGGATCGACTTCTTACCGAAAAACAAGGCTGTTTTAGGATCTTCAGAACTATCATTTCTGTCCAGCTGTGGGACCCACGGAGCTCATCTGTCATTGCTGTTTCAACATCTGTTCAACTACTCACTGAGCTCAATTGTGTTTGCTATTACCATCTCTGTTTGGCTGCTGGACCCTCCACACCCAACTGTCAGCATCCTCCTGGACCTCGTTGTGTCAGAGCGGCAGAGACTGCCTACTCCATTAACCAAAGCCAACAGGCGATAAAGTATCCTTCACATCTTCCATTGCCCCACACAATTTTGGATCAATTGTTCCTTTCTAGTCTTTCATTACCTACCCTAGCTAATACACATTCATTCACATCTCACCATCATGCACCTATTTAATTTACAGTCTCTCCTATTTACTGTTGCCATACTTCTCTCCAAACTCCCCTTCTTTCTCCATAATCCTATTCCTCCCTCCCCGACTATTTTTTCCCCTTCAATACTTCCCTGCTTGCTAGTTTGTACACATGAACTGTTTTGTTTCCTGCACCCACCACATTCACCAGCCTACATAAATAGAAATATACCTCACACCCACAAATCCTCCTCGCATGTCATCTTTCTCACCCTGCTCCTTCTCATGGCTGTTGGTGATATCTCGCTTAACCCTGGGCCCCATATAATCCTCACTATCAGCTCATGCTCCTCGCTCCACCCAAAATCTTTCCATCCATCCCGTGCTTTCAATCCCACAAACCTTATCCACATATCTCCACTACCTTCTCTTCCCTTCTTCTGTGCACTATGGAGCGCCAGATCTGTTTGTAACAAAGTTACATCGATCCATGATCTTCGTGACACAGTTCTTTCATGGTTCGCTTCCTACCTATCAAAAAGTCCCTTTAGTGTTTCTACCTCTGGCCCATCCTCCCCTCCAATCCCACTATCTGTTGGGGTCCCTCAAGGCTCTGTTCTTGGCCCTTTATTTTTTTCATTGTATACCTCTTCTGTTGGGGCACTAATTCGCTCACTTGGCCTCCAATACCACCTCTACGCTGATGACACCCAAATCTATATCTCTTCCCCTGACCTCTCTCCTTCTGTACTATCTTGTGTAAACAACTGTCTTTCTGCTAACTCCACATGGATGTCCCAACGCTATCTAAAGCTCAACATGTCCAAAACAGAGCTTATTATCTTCCCTCCTGACAGTGAGGGAAATTTGAGGACAGGTGGTGACTCTGTCAATAACACCACAAATTCCTTAACCTCCCAAGCCCGCTACCTTGGTGTCACACTTGACTCCACCCTCTGCTTTGTTCCTCACATCCAGACTCTCTACCAGTCCTTAAAAACACCTTAAAAACATTGCTAGAATATACCCTTTTCTTACTCAACATGCTACCAAAACTCTTATCCATTCTCTCATCATGTCCCATCTTGACTATTCCAACCTCCTGCTGCCTGGCATTCCTGACACCCATATATCCACACTTCAATCCATCCTAAATGTTGCTGCAAGACTGATCTTCCTCTCTCACCGCTCCAAATTTTCTGCACCACTTTGATTCTGGAGGACACAGGGAGCCAATGTAAGGATTTGCAAATTCAAATTACTCACCCTTACCTACAAAGCCCTCAAAAACACTACCCTGCATACACCTCAAATCTCATATCAAAATACGCTCCCTCCCGCCCACTTAGATCTACCTCTGACCTTCGCCTTGTCTCATCTTTGGTAACCACCTCTCGCTCCGGCCTCCAAGTCTTCTCCAGTGCTGCTCCGCACTTATGGAATTCAGTACCACGCTCAATCAGACTTTCCAACGGCCTTCAAATCTTTATATGCTCTTTGAAAACCCATCTCTTTTTTAGAGGTGACTTTATCCTTGATAACACTATTCACACTAATGCACCATCACAACTGTCCCAATCTCCACTCTGAGTCAGGGTCCTTCATACCTATTGTTTTCATGTCTGTATTTATTTTATCTACCTTGTATGTGCCCTTTTTATGTATGTACTGTTTTTCCTAGTGTACAGTGCGGCGCAGCACTGTGGAGCCTTACAAATATTATTATTATTATTATTATTATTATTAGTCATATTCTCAATGCAGCACAATGCTCAATTGTTTAGAAATGAAAACAAACTGCACCTCCTGCTGG